>NW_003852401.1:43361647-43372989 GCF_000181295.1 Otolemur garnettii
ATGAAACCAAAAAAAAAAAAAAAAAATAGAAAAATGGCTGGTGTAAACCTAATCCATATCACTTAAGTATTATATATTAATTGGGAGCACTAAAACACTCAAATTAGGTAAAGAACAAGACCTAACAGTATGTTATTTTCAAGAAACACACTTTAGAATCAAAGATACAAACAGGTTCAAAATAAAAAAAAAAATTAAGTATAATATAGAAAAAGTAATCATAAGACAACTGGAGTGACTATATTATTACTATTAGACAAAACAGACTAAGTCTAGAAATGTTACTAGAGACAGAGAGGTATTTCATAATGATGAAAGAATCAAGCAATCAGGAAGATGAAATGACTATAAGTGTACACAGCTAATGACAGCACCTCAAAATAAATGAACCAAAAACTGCCAAAATTAAAAACAGAAATTAAGTTCAACAATAACACAAAGATTTCAGAAGCCAACTCTTAATAACTGATAGAACACATAGATAGACAGAAAATAAACAGGGAACAGGCCAGGTACAGTGGCTCACACCTATAATCCTAGCACTCTGGGAGGCTGAGGCAGGTAGACTGCTTGAGCTCAGGAATTCAAGACCAGCCTGTGCAAGAGCGGGACCCTATCTTTACTAAAAATAGAAAAATTAGCAGGGTGCTATGGTGGGTGCCTATAGTCCCAGCTACTCAGGAGGCTGAGGTAAGCGGTTAACTTGAGCCAGGACTTTGAAGTAGCTATAGCTATGATGAGCTCACAGTATTCTACTCAGTATGACAAAAACAAAAACAAAACAGGGAATAGAAGATTTGAACAACACTATCCACTAGCTTGACCTAACAGACATTTACAGAACACTGCCCGCAACAAGAGCAGAATATACTTTCTTTGCAAGTACACATGGAAGTAAAGAAACTTGCTTTTTACTTAATATTCTAAATCTAGGCCTCCATGACAATTCATATATAGTTTCACATATGAACTGTATGTTGCACTGATCATATTTTTCTGGGTTTTTTTGAGACAGTCTCATTTTGTCACCCTCAATAGAATGCCATGGCATCATAGCTCACAGCCACCTCAACCTCTTAGGCTCATGAGATTCTCTTGCCTCAGCCTCCCTAGTAGCTGGGTCTACAGGCGCCCGCCACAAGGCCCAGCTATTTGTTTGTTTGTTTGTTTAGCAGGCCCTGGTTGGGTTCAAACCCACCAGCCCGGAAGCATGGGGCTGGCAGCCTAACCACTGTGCTACAGGCACTCCCTGATCATACTTTTTCATTTGAAATAAAGTTTATAGGAACTTTCAGACATACCTGTTCATTCACGTATCATCTATGGCAGCTTCTGCACTATAGGGTAGAGCTGAGTAGCAGTTGTGACAGAGACCATATGGCCCACAAAGCCTAAAATATGTTCTGTCTGGCTCATGATAGATAACACTGGTTATTCCCTACTCTGGAAAAGTAGCTCTCAATTTTGGAACCATCTGGAAAGCTTTAACTATAATAATTTAATTGGTCTAAGGCGAGCCCAGGTGTGGGGATTACAAGAGCCTAGAGCTCCATCATCCATAATTTATTACTAAGAATAGTTGTACAAACTGATTATAAAGCTCCACTGCGGCTATACGTTTTGTTACTTAGGTTGTTTCTTAATCTTTGATATTACAAACAACACTGCAATAAGCATCCCTAAACACTCTTTCTTGTATTAGCATTTTTATTTCAGTCTAATCATACCTGAAAATGTATATGCTGAATCAAATGCCAAGTGCACTTTACATTTTAATACACGAAGCTAGATTATCTTCTCCAGAGCCTGTAATAATTGTAACATCACGAACAGTATAGGAGTGTATTCCCCAAACCTTTAATAACAATAGACATTGTCATTCTAATTTTTGCCCTCTGACTAGTCAAAGAGCAGTTACTGAATTTTAGGGAGATAAAGAAATTTTGTATGTTTATTGTGTTTGTATGTTTACTGTGTATTATGTATCTTCTTCTTTGAAGTATGCATTCCTAATCTTTCACTGTCAAAAGGATAGCTAATTGATGGGTCTTTCACCCCTAACTTATACTATATCAGCTGGCTAATCCTATGTACTACAGAGTCACTGTATTATACTCTCCCAGGGGACAGTACTTAAGAATTGGTTTCCCAATGGGAGGTGGCAGGGCAGAACGTGGGGCAATCTTCTGGTAGTGGTATGGTTGGGAGCACTTTTTAGTGGTGATATTGGACTAGGGCAGCAGTTCTCAACCTGTGGGTCACAATCCCTTTGTAACAATGAAAATACATCCTGCATATCAGATATTTATACTACAATTCATAACAGTAACAAAATTATAGCTATGAAGTAGCAACGAAAATAATTTTATGGTTGGGGGTCACCACAACATGAGGAACTATACTAAAAGGTCGCGGCATTACAAGGCATTAGCACTGGACTAGGGGCTGCCAGGCTGCAATAGGAAGTCTACAGGGGTGATGAAAAATGGACAAACATGCTACCTAGAGATTTGGAGGACTTGAAGTTTTTCTGTTTCTTACTGTTAGTTTTGTTTTGCTTTGTTTTGTTTTGTTTTGTTTTGTTTTAGAAAAAGACATTTCATATAATGATACAGTGAAAATGTCTGGTACATTTTACTTTGCACTGACACAATGAAAATCATTGTATTGGGCAGCACCTGTGGCTCAAAGGAATAGAGCACTGGCCCCATAAGCTGGAGGTGGCGGGTTCAAACCCAGCCCCAGCCAAAAACTGAAAGAAAAAAAAAAAAGGAAGAAAATCATTGCATAACCGCCTTCATTGATGACTATAGTTATAATTATTTCCAGAGCTTAGAATCCAATATTGTGACTTTCTGAGTTAAAAGGTACAGGTATTTTAAATTTTGCTTGAAACAAATGCAATCTATTAGAGATCTTTTCTGGGCTGTGGGGTGGTATCAACTATCCCCAAATGCATAGACTGCATAGGAGGAAGTTATCAAAATAAATTAAAGGTCTATGACCACCTCGAAGGGCTAATGGATACTGAGCTTCTCAGAACAGTAATTGCCTGCTAAACATTTTGTTTCAATGGCCTGAACCTTCAGAATAATGAAATGACAAAAAATTAAAGGAAGATTATAATTGTTGGACCTAACTTTAACAGAAATGCCTTTAATGAACATATCACTGTTAAACACCAAAGTAGCTACTGGTTTTCCCTTATTCAAGAAAAAAGGTGTGTGCATGTGTATATTGAAATCAAGCCACAGGTTTAGATTCTTATCAAAGTCCTTTTTTTACTATCTACTGAGATAATTATATGAATTTTATATGGCCTATTCAAATAATTTTATACTGATATATTCCCTGATATGTTAAGCATTTTGCATTCCTGAAATAAGTGTTCTTTTAGCAATGATATTCATCTTTCAGGGTACATAGTTAACTCACTAATGATTTGGGCTTTTTCACATTATATTCCTAAGTGCTAAGTCAATATACTCTGCCAAAGTTTTGATATCACTTTAGTAGCACTAGTTTCATAATATACAGAAATAATGTCTAATTACATTTATATAATATTTTTAACTTTTTTTATGCTTCTTATGTAAATCTCATGACAACCTCATGACATCTGTTATCTCTATTACAGACAGTACAGTTATATCCTAGAGATCCAATAGCTTCCTTAAGGTACACACACATTGAATTGCAGAGCTTGAATTTCAAAGTAGGGACCACACTATCAACCTGTATTCTATACTACCTGACATCTTTTTGTCAGTATTCTACGAATAGCACTGGAATTAGGTACTATTTGAAAATGGGACAGGGAATAGCAATCATGCATATATAAAATTGTAATCACTATAAGAAACAACACTCTGAAAATCAAATTCCTCCAAAGTTTTCCAGCTTTCTACTTCTTGAGTTAATCTGAGAAAGTTTGATTTTACAAAATATCCATTCATCAAAAGTTTGAACACTTTTAACATCCACTTTTAAAGAATTAGAAAAGCATTCCAAAGCGAAAAAGAGATTAAAGCTTACCCTGACTTTGAGCCAGATGAAGAATTTTTGATGTAACATGTCTGGCAGCATCTGATTCTGTAGACTCAGTATTGATCTTCTCTAGCTGAGCCAGGAGTCCCACAATCCGAGAATTACTGGTAAGGCTAAAAAGAATGTAGAATGTTAGAGCACAGTCTACATCAATGGTAAATTCAATACTATAAAGAGCCCTGTTTCCAAAACCAAATCTACTATCACTAAAGCATTAAGCATCTACACATGTCACATTTTCTTACTGTGTTTTATAACATAATGTTGGTAAAATTCTACTGATTTAAGTAGAAAAAACACATTCTAATTCAGAAAACTACAAATCAAATGAGCCAGGCATTATGATGGGCACCTGTAGTCCCAGCTACTGGGGAGGCTGAGGCAAGAGGATCGCTGAAGCCCAAGAGTTTGAGGTTGTTGCAAGGTACAATGATATGGTACTCTACGCAGAACAACAGAGTGAGATTCTGTCTCAAAAAAAAAAAAAAAGAAAGAAAGAAAGAAAACCACAAATCACAAATGTCCCTTCAACCCTGCCCAGGAATCATACATCACACCCTAAAAGTTCGCCTTTCTACTTCCCAAGGAGACTTTTCAAATTTTAAAGCTCTCCTCAGAACTCAGACAATCTTTCCTCCTACCCCACTCCATTCTCAGTTAATGCCTTGCTTCATAACTGTTATAAACTCAAACAAAAATCCACCCATCTTCCCACCACCAAATCCTTAAACTAATCTATTCCATCCGGCTCCCATTCATCATAGAAGTATCTGTACATAGGTAGATAAAGCAAAACAAAAACTCCTGCCCCTCACAGAGTGTACATTCAAATAGTGAGAGACAAAAAATAAGTAAATATGTAACTGCAAAATATAGTCCGCCAGGTGATGAGAAACGTTATGGAGAAAAAGCAGGTTGGGGGCATAAAAGGTACAAGGTGGGGGTCAACTCTAGACAGGGTGATCAGAGAAGACCTCATTGAGAGGTACCATTTAAGGGCAGGCCTAAAAGAAGTTAGGAGTAACCCAGGCAGATACTAGCAAAAAGAGCTGTCCAGAAGAGGGAGTCAGAAGCACTAAGATCCCAGGGCAGGAGCAGACATGCTCTGTTCTGTGAACAAAGAGGTAGCTGGTGTGGCTGGACTAGGTACTTAAGGAAGAATGTAGTAAGAGATGCTTCCCCATAAAAGATATAGAGGCTGAAAAGAATAATGAGCATATTGTGTGAAAATGTAACTATACACTATTATTCTATAGAACAGTTACCACTTTTTTAGTCAGCCAGCACAGTACAGAAATAAAAATAAATATTATATATAAATCTCCAAATAAAAAAAGCCAAAAATACCTTAAGAATACTCCTCCCCCAACAGCTCTGTTGGAGACTTCTCTCTTCTCTCTCCCTCTAGACTGCTGTCCTAACCCCACACCTGTCATTTAATTCACATGCTGCCTGGCTCCTACATTCAACAGCAGCCTTAACCTCTGGGAGCTTATCTAACCTAATAAGCCTGATATAAAACTTCTTCTGTTCCTCCTCTCAAACCTATTCCTCTTCTAATCTTAACCTTCTCAAATTCACATGAAACCATCAATTGCTCAAAATGAAATTCCAGAGTTCCTTTTTCCATACTCTAACCCAATATAAGCACAATCTCTAAAATACCTCAAACCCGTTCACCTCTCTCCATTCCTCAAATAAATTATCTCAAATCCAATCACTTCTCTCCATTTCTATGATTCTCTCCACTCCTACTTGGTCATTTCCCAAGTCCAAGTAATCATCATCTTTCACAGCCTCCTAATTAGCCTGCTTCCCTTCTTGATGCCCAATAATCCATCCCTCTCAGTGATTTTTTTATAACTTTTTGTTCTGAAATAATTATAGAATCACAGAAAAATAATACAGTGGTCTCTCATAACCTTCACTCGGTTTCTCCAGAGCTTACACTTTATATAATTATAGAACAGTATCAAAACCCGGGAACTGACTCTGACAACAGGCTTGCCACTGTGCAGTTATGTTGGCAGCACTGTCCAAACAGCTCAGTAAGGTTTCATAACCTTGCTACCTCAGTGTCTCACAGCTGTGTTCATGTCAATGTGTGGTGATGTCTTGCTGACTGGCATTCATTATTGTTGCATGTTTTTGTGTGCCACTGCGATAATATCAGAGCTTGAATTGAGGCAATGAACAAACATTGAGTTTCTTGTTAAATCTGCCAAGACTGGAAGTGAAATCAGGGACATGTTAGTCCAAGTTTATGGGGATAATGCCATGAAGAAAACAGCAGTGTGCAAATGGATTAAATGTTTTTCTAAGGGGAGAGAAAGTGTCACTCATGAAGAGAGGTCAATCTTACAGACAACCTTATTCCTTCCACACACATCCACGTGCAAGCACACACGCGCCAATGGCTAACTTTGAGGCAAATTTCAAAGATCATTTCCTCTGGAAAAAACTCCAGCATTAACCATTTTCTAAAACATAAAAATTACTTAAACACATATAGCTACAATATACTATCATACCAAAAACAATAACAATAATCCTTTAACATCAAAATCTGTGTTCAAATTTCCAAAATTCTTACTCTCATTTCTTTAACAGTTTACAAATCAGAAACCAAGGAAATCTATAAACTGCATTTGTATTTTTATCTACAAATTTCTTATTATTCTTTTTTCCTTGAAATTTATTGGTTAAAAAAAGCTTAGTTTTTTATAGTACAGGTTCCCGCATTCTAGATTTTGCCATTAAATACCCATGTTTTCAATAAGTTTCCCTATTTTCTATACATATTTCCCGTAAGCTGATAGTCAGATCTAAAGGCCTAGTCTGATTAAAGCTTGATTTGTTGACAAGAATTCAAGTAGTACTATACTCTCCCATAAGGAGGCAGATAATGCCTGGTTATCTTTTGTAAGATATGTAAACAGTCACTAATCACCATTTCTTAAGTCCATCACTTTATTTAAGTTTGAAAAATAATAAGTCTATCATTCCAGGCCTTCTTCACTTACAACTGAGATTATTTCCTCAGAGAATTATGGATAACTCCATAAATATTCCATTCTTTATGGTTACCTAGAGGTACAGCTCATTAAAGAAAAGTGAAATAAATACTGGATTTTTAATTTACTTATCTTTACAACCAGTCTTCAGAAGAACAATTTCATTTCCTAAAATCCTCCACAGGTCCCCAATGAAGTATACTGATTTCATGTATCAATATTAATTCACATATTTAAACATATTTGATGTTTTATCTACTGCAGTTATTTTTTTATTTTTATTTTTTTTGAGACAGAATCTCACTACTTCAACCCTCATTAGAGTGCTGTGACATCACAGCTCACAGCAACCTCAAACTCTTGGGCTTACGTGATTCTCTTGCCTCAGCCTCCCAAGTAGCTGGACTACAAGGCACCCACCACAATGCCTGGCTACTTTTTGGTTGTAGTTGTCACTGTTGTTTGGCAGGCCTGGGCTGGACTCAAACCCACCACCTCCGATGTATGTGGCTGGCGCCCTAACTGCTGAGCTATAGGCACCGAGCCACTACTGCAGTTTATTAATACTGAAATTGTCTCATCTTTGATTAATAAGAACCTCTCTAAATTGGCTCCCAAGTTCTTTTGATACAATCTTAATTTTTGACAGACTTTTTGAAAAACATAGTGGTTTTCTAGTCTGACAAAGCTCTTATTCACCAGCAGCTCCCAAAGTGTGATCTTTGAAGGTACTTGAACCTTTTCAGAAAATCTGCTAGGTCAAAAACAATGTTCATAAAAATACTACACAATTTAACTTTGACACTGGGTTAACATTTGCACAATGGTCCAAAGCAATGATGGATAAAAGGGTGATGCCACAGCACAAATCAAAGTGGTAACATCAAATTGTGCTAGAGGTCATACCACATTCTTCACCAGCACACACTCGTAGTTATAAAAAGACAGTTTCACCCATCAGTACACACCATCCTAACACTCTGTGTGCACAGAATTCTGACAGCTATCTTGGGTTTGAGAAAACACATGTGACTGACTTGCAAATTGAACTAACCACTTTTTTTTCATAGAACATCACTTTTACTTCAAAAACCAATAAACAGAAAACAATTATTCAGATTGGGATATTCTGCCAGACATTTTTCTAAAAGTAAACAAAGTGAGTCAGTTCAAGGAAACAACTGATAGATTTATTGCCTATAATAAAACTTCAGCTTTCAAGCAAAAATTAGAATTTTGGAAAACAACAATCTAACCATCATGACCTTGACAATTCCTGAATATTTAAAGAATTTTCAGATAAAGTCAGTGGTAATACTGACAGATATAATTTTTTGATATTGTGTAAAAAGAAGGATCAATGTTTACATGTTCTGCATAACTCATTACACCAATTATTTTCCAAATGATCAATGTATGATGTTACAATTCAGATAAAATTAAAAGAATTATTCAAAGTGTACAACAGACCAATGGATTTTAATATTAACAGGGTGCAAAAAGTTCACTAATATGGCTTCAGATTCCACATTGAAATTAACCTTTAAGAAACTACCACTTACCAAATCTTAGTGTAATATCAAAAACCATCCATTTCAATTTGAACTTCAAAGAATAGTTTATTATTTCCGAAGTACGTATATATGCTATCATTTAAAACTATTTGTTTCTCATTTATAACTATCACTCTTGCTTCAATCACATTTTTACTGTTTTTCTCCCAAAACACACAATTTTATTTTTTCCCACTATAAATCAAAGAACAATTTTAAAAGGCTATTAAGCACGCTTTCCTTTACTAATTACATATCCCAGATCTTTTCTTCATATCCTTTAACAATAAGAACACAAAAACAACATACACACATACAAAATATCTATGTGTATATAGAGTGTATATATACACACACACACGTAATGTATGTGAAATCAGAAGCAGGTAAGAGAATCCAGTTATCCTCCATTAAGCCAGACATTAAAGAGATCTGTGAAAATCTAATAAAAGTATGCCACACTTCTTACCAAATATTTTCTGTGTAGGAAAATAATTATTTTTAATACAAAGATCTTATATGTTATGTCATGGGTTGGTTATTCTATTTTTAAATGAATTGATAGTTTTTTTTGGTTTTTTTTTATTTGGGGGGATTCATTGAGGGTACAAGAAACCAGGTTATACTGATTGCATTTGTTAGGTAAAGTCCCTGTTACAATTGTGTCTTGCCCCCAAAAGGTGTGTCACACCCCATTCCCTCCTTCCCTCTCTCTGCTCTTCCTTTTCCCTACCCCTCCCTCCTTTTTCTCTCTCTGCTCTCCCCTTCCCCCACCCTCACCTTGTCATCAATTGTCCTCATACCAAAATTGAGTACATAGGATTCATGCTTCTCCATTCTTGTGATGCTTTACTAAGAATAATGTGTTCCACTTCCATCCAGGTTAATGCAAAGGATGTAAAGCTCTATTTTTTTAATGGCTGAATAGTATTCCATGTTACCACAGCTTGTTAATCCATTCCTGGGTTGGTGGGCGTTTAGGCTGTTTCCACATTTTGGCAATTGTAAACTGAGCTGCAATAAACAGTCTAGTGCAAGTGTCTTTAAGATAAAATAATTTTTTTTCCTTCTGAGTAGATGCCCAGTAATGGAATTGCGGGATCAAATGGGAGGTCTAGCTTGAGTTCTGAGGGGTTTCCATACTTCCTTCCTAAAAGGTTGTATTAGTTTGCAGTCCCACCAGCAGTGTAAAAGTGTTCCCTTCTCTCCACATCCACTCCAGCACCTGCAGTTTAGAGAATTTGTGATGTGGGCCATTCTTACAGGGTTAGATGGTATCTCAGGGTGGTTTTGATTTGTATTTCTCTAATAGTTAGGAATGATGAGCAATTTTTCATGTTTGTTAGCCATTCGTCTGTCTTCTTTAGAGAAGGTTCTATTCATGTCTCTTGCCCATTGATATATGGGATTGTTGGCTTTTATCATGTGGATTGAGTTCTCTATAGATCCAAGTTAGCATGCTTTTGTCTGATTCAAAATATACAAATATCTTTTCCCATTGTGTAGGTTGTCTATTTGCTTTGGTTGTTGTCTCCTTAGCTGTACAGAAGCTTTTCAGTTTAATTAAGTCCCATTTGTTTATTTTTGTTGTTGTTGCAATTGCCATGGGAGTCTTCTTCATGAAGTCTTTCCCCAGGCCGATACCTTCCATTGTGAGTAGAGAAAGGTGTGGGTCCAGTTTCAGTCTTTTATAGGTGGATATCCAGTTCTCCCAACACCACTGATTGAATAGGGAGATAGTCTTTCCCCCAGTGTATGTTCTTGATTGGTTTATCCAAAGTTAGGTGGTTGTAAGATGTTAGCTTCATTTCCTGGTTTTCTATTCGATTCCAAGTATCTATGTCTCTATTTTTGTGCCAGTACCATGCTGTCTTAACCACTATGGCTTTGTAGTACAGCCTAAAATCTGGTATGCTGATGCCCCCAGCTTTGTTTTTATTACTAAGAACTCCTTTAGGTATTTGGGGTTTTTTCTGGTTCCATACAAAATGCAGAATCATTTTTTCCAAGTCTTGAAAGTACGATGTTGGTATTTTAATAGGGATGGCACTGAATCGGTAGATTGCTTTGAGAAGTATACACATTTTAATAATATTGATTCTTCCCAGCCATGAGCATGGTAGATTCTTCCATTTGTTAATATCCTCTGCTATTTCCTTTCTTAGGGTTTCATAATTTTCTTTGTAGAGGTCCTTCACCTCTTTTGTTAGGTATATTCATAGGTATTTCATTTTCTTTGAAGCTATGGTGAAGGGAGTTGTGCCCTTAATTAGCCCCTCATCTTGGCTGTTATTGGTATATACAAAGGCTACTGACTTTTGGAACCTGATTTTATATCCTGAAACATTACTGTATTTTTTTATGACTTCCAGGGGTCTTGTGGTCGAGTCTTTGGGGTTCTGGGGTTCTCTAAGTATAAGATCATATCATCAGCAAAGAAGGATAGTTTGACCTCCTCTGCTCCCATTTGGATGACCTTTATTTCCTTGTCTTGCCTAATTGTATTGGCTACAACTTCCAGCACTATGTTGAATAGCAATGGTGAAAGAGGACAACCTTGTCTGGTTCCCGTTCTAAGAGGAAAAGCCTTTAGTTTTACTCCATTCAGTAAAATGTTAGCTGTGGGATGGGCAGCGGCCTATGGCTCAAAGGAGTAAGGCGTGGGCCCCATATGCTGGAGGTGGCAGGTTCAAACCCAGCCCAGGCCAAAAACTGCAAAAAAAAAAAA
>NW_003852401.1:43374117-43383781 GCF_000181295.1 Otolemur garnettii
TCATTGATCTCTGATTTAATTTTGGATATTTCTTTTCTTCTGCTGGGTTTAGGCTTAGATTGTTCTTCTTTTTCCAATTCCATAAGATGGCTTGTGAGTTTGTTGTTGATGCGCTCTCTTTCTGTTTTTCAAATGTAGGCATCCAAAGCAATAAATTTTCCTCTCAAAACTGCTTTTGCTGTATCCCACAGGTTTTGGTAGCTTATGTCTTCATTGTTATTATGCTCAAGGAAGTTAATGATTTCATCTTTTATTTCTTCCTGCACCCACTGTCATTCAACAGAAGGTTGTTTAATTTCCATGCCTTTGTGTGAGGTTGATCATTTTTGTTGGAGTTCCACCTTTAGTGCCTTGTGGTCTGAGACAATACAAGGTAAAAATTCAATTTGTTTGATTCTGTGGAGGTTTGTTTTGTGTCCTAGGATATGATCAATTTTGGAGACTGTTCCATGGACAATGAGAAGAATGTATATTCTTTATCTTTGGGATGGAGTGTTCCACATGTGTCTATCAAGCACAGTTGTTCTAGGGTCTCATTTAAGTCCCTTCCATCTTTAATTTCTGTTTAGAGGATCTGTTTAGAGTTCCGTAAGAGGAGCGTTAAAGTTCCCCGTTATTATGGTGTGATAGGATATCATATTGTTCAGACTGAGTAAGGACTGTTTCAAGAATCTAGGAGCATTTAAGTTGGGTGCATAAATACTTAGAACTGAAACGTCTTCTTGTATTTTTCCCTTGACCAATATAAAGCAACCGTATTTGTCTTTTTTGACTTTAGCTGCTTTAAATCCACATGTATCTGAAAATAAGATTCCAACCCCTCCTTTCTTCTGAATTCCATTTGCCTAAAAAATTGTCTTCCAACCCTTAACTCTTGAGTTTTAATTTGTCTTTTGAAGCTAGGTGTGTTTCTTGCAGACAGCAATGGATGGCTTATGTTTTTTAATCCAATCAGTCAATCTATGCCTCTTCAATGGGTAATTCAAGCCATTAAGATTTATTGAGATAATAAGTGTGGTAGTGTTCTATTCATCTTATTTTGTGAGAGTCCATTGCTTACTTTTATCTTTTGCATAATTGTGGAAGTTAGGTTCTGTCCTTCAATTTCTGAGTTCTTACTTTGCTGTTGATCCATTGTGATGGTCAGTGTATAGAAGAGATAGAAGTATTTCCTACAGAGCTGGTCCTGTGGCAAATTTCCTCAATGTTTGCATCTCAGTAAATGATTTGATTTCTCTGTCAATTTTAAAGCTTAGCTTAACAGGATATAGAATTCTGGGCTGGAAACTGTTCTGTTGAAGTAGATTAAAGGTAGATGACCAGTGTCTTCTTGCTTGAAAAGTTTCATTAGAGAAGCCTGCAGTCACCCTGATGGACGTGCCCTTGAAGGTCAACTGGCACTTATTCCTGGAAGCTTGCAGAATCTTTTCTTTTGTCTTGACTTTGGACAGGTTCATCACAATGTGTCCTGGAGAAGCTCTGCTAGAGTTGAGGTGACCTGGGGTCCAATATCCCTCTGAAAGGAGCATGTCAGAATCTTTGGTGATATTTGGAAATTTTTCATTTATAATATTCTCTAGTATGGCTCAGCACCTGTAGCTCAAGCAAGTAAGGTGCCAGCCACATACACTAGAGCTGGTGGGTTCCAATACAGCCCAACCCTGCCAAACAACAATGACAACTACAACCAAAAAATAGCCAGGCATTGTGGCAGGCGCCTGTAGTCCCAGCTATTTGGGAGGCTGAGGCAAGAGAATGCTTAAGCCCAGGAGTTGAAGGTTGGTTTGAGCTGTGATGTGACAGCATTCTACCCAGGGCAACAGCTTGAGGCTCTGTCTCAAAAAAAAAAAAAAATCTCTAGTATGGCTTCCATTCCCCTGGGGCATTCTTCTTCCCCTTCTGGGATACCGTATGTTTGAACGCTTTATAAAGTCCCATAATTCTGTCAGTGAATGTTCTGCTTTCTCTTTCTTCTTTTCTGCCTCTTTAACTATCTGAGTTATCTCAAGAACTTTGTCCTCTACCTCTGACATTCTTTCTTCTGCATGGTCTAATCTGTTGTTGATACTTTCTGTTGCATCTTTAAGTTCCCTAATTGACTGCTTCAGTTCCTTCAGCTCTGCTATATCCTCTCTATATTCTTCATATCATTCATCTCTTATTTGATTCTGTTTGTGGATTTCCTTTTGGTTATTTTCCACTTTATCAGCAGTTTCCTTCATTGTTTCCATCATTTCCCTCATTGTTTTCATCATCTGTATTCTAAACTCCCCTTCTGTCATTTCTAACATTTCTTTATAGGTGGAATCCTCTGCAGTAGCTACACTTCATGGTCCCTTAGAGGGGTTGTTCTGGACTGGTTTTTCATGTTGCCAGGATTTTTCTGCTGATTCTTCCTCATGAGTGTTTTCTTTTACCTGTTTCCTTGCCCTAATTTTCCTTTCACTTCCTCTTGCTCTTAAAGTTCCCCTGCCTCTGGCTTAGGGTTTCCATGAGTCCAGTTCTCCACTGCTTTTGTCCTCCTCATGGAGTCCAGAAGTCTCTTGCTGACTCCTTGTGTCCCCAAAGGGATGTTTCTGGGTAGATCCCACCAGCCAGAAAGGCCCGGAGTCTTCTCTCCCCAGTCTCACCATGCCCAGTTGCAAGGAAGCTGTTACTCTGCCACCATCTTGCTCCTCCCTCTGACAAATAGTTTTTAATACTTGGTTTTAATTTGTAGTATTATAAATATCAGTAGATAAAATAATTTTCCACATAATTAAAAGCTTTTTAGAGCCATCACTAATTTAAGAATATAAAGATGTTCTGAAGTCAAAAGGTTTAGAAACTGCTGTTCTAGGTTGTGCTCCTAATTGGGAATCAACCCTTTCTCTAAAAGGCCCTCATTCTTTCTAGTGAACAATGGTATTTAAGGCACCACAGTCTGTGTACAAGAGAGCAAACGCGTATTTTAATATCTTCTGCAACCCAGACTTGAGAAAAATTTGCATCTACGAAACCAAAATTCTGATTAATAGCAAAGCATTTTGTTTTCTCCAATTATATTTCTCTTAAAAGGTTATCTGTTATTATTTCTCAGTAGCTAATAAAACATTTGTTATCGGGGTGGTGCCTGTGGCTCAAAGGAGTAAGACGCAGGCCCCATACGCTGGAGGTGGCGGGTTCAAACCCAGCCCCAGCCAAAAACTGCAAAAAAAAATTTGTTATCAAAAAAATTCAACATAAAACCATTCACAAACGTATGAAAACACAATTTATGTAACATAGGTCCTAAAATTAAGTTTACTCTGTCAGTAACTTAAAAAGTAAAAGTTAATTATACCACTACAAAAAAAAAAACTTACATTTAAGTGATTCCTGTGTAAGCATCATGTTTTCCTCATGACAGATGGACAGATAGATGAATTATTTTGAAGGAAGGAAAATAAATGGAAATCAAATACATAATTAAACCAATTTGCTTCTCTATTCTCTTTTTCTCATCTATAGAATGAAAATCAAACAGAATTATATTCTAAGCCATTCTCCAACTTAGCTCAAAAATTTTTATGACTACTGACACTAATATTGAGAAAGTCACAGGTGTAGCACCAGAAGGCAGCTCTATCTTTTGACTGATTGTTAAAGGTGAAAATCTAAGACTACCACGACTAAAATAGGAAAAAACGGGGGGGGGGGGGTGTACACAAGCAATTTGAAATACTATACTGCAAAGCAGAAAACATTTTAAATAAAGACACTTAGAAGGAGATATATGTTCCCAGACTTACCTATTTTTATGTTAATCAAAATGAGGCTGAGATCAACCCTGGGGGGTTCCATTTATAATTGTTAATGTCATTTATGTTACAGTGAGAAAATCAAGACATTTTTTAAAAATGATCAATGTGAAAGACATCAAATCAACTGCAAAAACATACTTTAAAAAATTATTTCATCCATCCCTTCATTCATTCATTAATTTTAAAAGACAGGTATCACTCTATCTAGCCCAGGTTGGCCTCACAC
Source organism: Otolemur garnettii (assembly GCF_000181295.1). NCBI lineage: Eukaryota > Metazoa > Chordata > Mammalia > Primates > Galagidae > Otolemur > Otolemur garnettii. Next base: position 43,378,126 of record NW_003852401.1, read on the forward strand.
TACTGAGCTCAAGTGATCCCCTCACCTCAGCTTCCCAAATAGCTATCACTAAATACCACTGTGCCCAGCCCAAATGTATATTTTAGGGGTATTATCACTCAAATATTTATTTCGCTGTAGTGGTCTCATGCTGCTCTTGAGTCTTTGAGTTTATATACATTTTCTTGGATAATGGCAAAGTATACAATGGTATATAAATATTACCTTTGCACAAATGATTTCCCAAGTAGGAGCAAGGACTATAAAACCTACCTTCCCTTTGTAAATAAACTGCACTACATTTTTCACCTTAAAATGTAAAGTGAATATAGGAAATAAAGTCTTCCTCATAAGTAAGGTAACAACCTATGGCAACAAAAAAGCCATTAAAATATATTGACATTTTAGGCTTAAATAGGATTCACAGAAATGAAGATTTAAATTCAAATGATATAATTTTATTTTCAAATGCATATTATCTTTCAGAAATGAAATGAAAAACAGAAAACAAACAAATGTTTGTTCCTCGCTTATAATTATTATTCTTGCTTTAATCACATTTTACTGTTTCCTTCCAAATAATGGACACACAACTTGTTTTCCTCCATTTTACTTGGTTATCTATGTATCAATATTTACCATATTACAAATTAAAAATAAGAAAAGTTTAAACTATTCATCAATTTATTAAAGTCATAAATCCATTACAAAATTAACACATTTTTATAAAAGATACCTGTATTTTACAAAATAAAAAGTTTAGAGAGAAAAGCAACTGTTTTACATTATGGCGAATCTCTCTAGTATCTGGCTCAATGGAAAACAGACTCTTATGCATACTTCCACATTCAATCTGTTATGATATCGCACATCATGCAGCCTCTGGAAAATTTCACTACACTCATGAGACAATGAATGTGGAAAAGGCAAATAATGTCTCAGTATTTCTACGCAAACAGTTTTGACATCTGAGTTCCACAGATAACACTTTGAACAGTCTTCCATGTTCTAACAATTTTTCTCTACTTCTTTTTAAATTCTTTGTTTCTACCCATTAAACTGGGTTCATTTTCTTCATTACTACTATCTATGACTTCTGCCATGCTTTTATTCTATCTACCTACCTTTGTGCCCTCTCTAACTTAATTGTCTCTTCTGTGATAATGTTCTTTTCCTTTTTAAAGTAGTGCCAGTTCACATTTCATCTCTTCCTGCTAACTCACTTTATCATCTCTCAATCTGTCCACTTCTGCTTTTTTGATCTTCACAGAGGTAAATGCATCATCAAGTTTTTTTAATTTGTAGTAGAATATTTCATGAGAAATTTTTACAAGCTTCATAACAACATTACCTCTGGTAAGGACTCTGTGTTAGTAAATAATCCTCTCTTTTTCTTCTTTTTTCTTGCAGTACCTTTTTTTTTTTTTTGAGATAGAGTCTCTCACTATGTCGCCCTGGGTAGAGTGCCATGACATCACAGCTCACAGCAACCTCAAACTCTTGGGCTTAAGCGATTCTCTTGCCTCAGTCTCTCAGTAGCTGGGACTATAGGCATCCACCACAACGCCTGGTTGTTTTTTTTTGTTACTGTTGTCATTGTTGTGTAGCTGGCCTGGGCCAGGTTCAAACCCGCCAGTCTCGGTGTATGTGGCCAGCACCATAACCACTGTTCTACAGGCACCGAACCTTATAGTACCTTATCATTACTCACTGAATGAGCTGAATTTTCCTTGATCATAATTTATACAAGCTCCTGTAAAAAGATGGGAGGAGAGCCAGACGTGCTGGCTATTGCCTATAATCCTAGCACTCTGGGAGGCAGTGGCAGAAGAATGCCTGAGCTCAGGAATTCCAGACCAGCCTGAACAAGAGCAAGACCCCACCTCTATTAAAACAGAAAAATTAGCCAGCCATCATGACACAGGCCTGTAGTCCCAACTACTCAGGAGGGTAAGGCAGTCCTAAACTTCTCTTCTTTGCTACTATACTCTCCTTAGGCAATCTCATCTGAGTCCTATTAATTCCTATCTCATTGGTAGTGCAGACCAACCCCTCTGTATCTAAATGCCTATTCGATATTGCCACCTGCAAGTCTCTCAGTGATCTTCAATATAATGTGCTCCCCAAACTGAGCCCTGCAAATCTTTTCATCCTCTAGTGTTACTCTGTCTCAGTTGATAGCATTCTAACCAGGCAAGAGATATATCTCAGAGTCATCCTTGACAATCTTTTTGTTAGCACTCTACATCTAGGCTGTCAACAAATACTGTCATTTTATATCTGTCACTAAAAATATACCACTAATCTATGTGCTTCTCCTTGTCCATTGCTGCTGCCTCAATCAGGTTTTCATCATCCCTCCCTTAAACGACTGTAATATTCTTCTTCTTATTGCTTGAACTCTACTCTTGATTCCTTCATGCAATCTGTTCCCGTCACAAAAGCCAGAAGACCTTCAAGAAATGTGTATCTAAACTTCCTGTTTGAACATCACTGAATAATTCTGTTTTCCCCATCTCTTCCTGTACTTTATTTTTAAAAATCTAAATAAACTGGAAGAACTAAACAAACTTATGCATTTGGAAATTAAATTATTGACAAAATTAGGAAATATTATTGGTAAATTCAACAACACACATAAGAGTTGCTGAATACAGTTGGGACATTGGGCAGATCTCACTTGTAAGGAAGTGAAGACAAATGGAAAAAAGAGATCTCAGAAAGCTTCACTTTCAGCAAAAAATGTACTTATTGGCTCAGTGCCTATAGCACAGTGGTTATGGAGCCAGCCACATACACCAAGGCTGGTGGGTTCGAACTCAGCCTGGGCCAGCTAAATAACAATGACAACTGTAACAAAAATAATAGCTGGGCATTGTGGCAGGTGCCTGTAGTCCCAGTTACTTGTAAGGCTGAGGCAACAGAATTGCTTAAACCCAAGAGTTTGAGGTTGCTGTGAACTGTGACATCATCACACTCTACCCAGGGCAACATAGTGAGAGACTTTGTCTCAAAAAAAAGATGTACTTATTGAAGGCTTTTATGGTGGTCTAAATTGTTTTGCAACAATTTTACAACTCACTATAACTGAGTTTTGCAAAGGTGGAAGCAGAATCATTCTTGGACCTAGACTGGTTCAGAAAAGCAGACTAAACACACTATTTAAGTTACATAAGTAAACAGTATTTAGCCAAAACAGTCTGTCTCTATGGCAGCAAAGGAGAGAGCCACACTGAATTGTGAGACCTAATTAGCCTGGAATACGACCTTAGCCTTCTTCCACCTCTCATCTTTTTTTTTTTTCTTGAGATACAGCCTTGCCCAGGCACCCTGGGTAGCGTGCAGTAGGGTTCATCATAGCTCACTGCAACCTCAAACTCCTGGACTCAACTGATGCTCCTGGGTAATTTTTCTATTTTTCATAGAGACAGGGTCACACTCTTGCTAAAGATGGTCTTCAACTCTTGAGCTCAAGCAGTCCTCCCACACTGGCCTCCCAGGACGCTAGGATTACAGGCATGAGCCACCACACCTGGCCCACCTCCCATCCTTTTACAGGAGCTTGGACAAGTTATGTTCAAGAAAAATTTAACTCATTCAATGAGTAATAAAAAGTTACTACTTTTTAGATGGTAAGGATGGGAGTGGCTAAAAATTCAAGACAGAAGAACAAATAATAATTAAAAGACCCTGAGAAAGAAGGGACGTAGTGAAATCTAGAGCACAGGTATGGGCCTTAGACAAGAAAAAAGACATCCTCTGCTACAGTAGGTAACAGAAGGGTCAGCAGAGGCTGAGATCCAGTAACTAGGTGTATGTGAATTTAGCGTAAGAAATGTTGTGATAACGATTCTTTTTTTTTTTTTTTTTTTAGACAGAGCCTCAAGCTATCCCCCTGGGTAGAGTGCCATGGCATCACAGCTCACAGCAACCTCCAACTCCTGGGCTCAAGCGAGTCTCCTGCCTCAGCCTCCCAAGTAGCTGGGACTACAGGCGCCCGCCACAACGCCTGGCCATTTTTTGGTTGCAGCCATCATTGTTGTTTGGCAGGCCCGGGCTGGGGATTCGAACCCGCCACCTTAGGTGTATGTGGCTGGCGCCTTAGCTGCTTGAGCCACAGGCGCCGAGCCGTGATAACAGATTCTAATAGCTCCATGACATGAGAGAAGGTCATTTGTATAATATTTGTATATAGTGGTATTTAGAATTACAGTACCTTTTCTCTGGTATCACTTTTAACTTGCTCATCTTGAGTTACTTCATTTCACCATTGCAGGTAATCTAAAAGAAAAATAGTTAATATTAAACACTTATAACTCTTTTTTCCATATACTAGATGTCATAAAAGCCATACAATTGAAAGTTTTCATTACGAGCAACACAAGATAACACTGGAAACCAAAAGAGAAGGAGTTTTATGTACTTCTGGCAAGTCAGATGTGTAATGTATGACTATTAAAATACCTGAAGTCAGCTAGCAACAGAACATGTTATCAAAATCCTGCAACTACAAAAACATAGAAACCTAACACAATGCAGTTTGCAATCCAGTGGTAAGATTTCTTTTGAGACACTTCAAATCGTCCTTCCTGCTCTCAAACTCCCCCTTAAAATACTCAAACCAACCACACTTCCTATGATTAGTATGCTTACTATCCACACAATAGCCAAATACTAGAAAATATTCAAGACTGTTTCTACATGGAAACATTTTTAAATTAGCAAAAAGCTTCTATGCACATCCTCTCATAATCAAAATAGTTTTCATTTTTAGAGAGTCTATATAATATACTTTAAAACTACCTTAAGTGTTGATTCATGCAATTTTATAGTTCTTAAGATTTATTTTACAGCAATTCACCCCACAAATCTTTTAATTTTTAATGCTTACTGAAACAGAATTTTGTGGCATTACTAAAAAGTAAACCAATTACTACAAATCTGACAAGTTACTCACATATTTAGTAATGCTATGTTTAAAGGAACAACATGAAAAGAGCAAACTTCAAATTGCTTAACAGATTCAGAAGATACATCTAGATGTTGCTTTTCAATAACAACTTTTCAACAAAACATACATTTTTTTCATTTTCCTCATTAACTAAAAAAAGAAACACATTTAGAATTATGTACAAAAATTATATGAGCTGTTATTAAGGTCAATGAGAAACTTAAAATTGCAAACTACTTTTCTTTTAATTGACTCTTTTTCATACATGACTACAAAATCAAAGTGACTTTTCTTTTTTTTTTGGAGACAATCTCATTTCTGTTACCCTGGGTAGAGTGCCATGGTGCCATCATAGCTCACAGAAACCTCAAACTCTTGGGTTCCAGTGATCCTCTTCCCTCAGCCTCCTGAGTAGCTGGGACTACAAGTACCCCCCCACAATGCCCCACTAGTTTTTCTATTTTTAATAGAGACAGGGTCTCGTTTTGCTCCGCCTAGTCTCAAACTCCTGAGTTCAAGGGATCCACCCACCTCAGCCTTCCAAAGTGCTAGGATCCAAGCATGATCTATCGCACTGCACCCACCCTCAAAGTAACTTTTTCCAACTTCCAAATTAATTAAGAATCTCTGGGCTCGGCGCCTATAGCTCAACCGGCTAAGGCACCAGCCACGTACACCTAAGGTGGCCGGTTCGAATCCCCAGCCCGGACCCGCCAAACAACAATG
>NW_003852401.1:43384635-43392210 GCF_000181295.1 Otolemur garnettii
GCCCGCCACAACGCCCGGCCATTTTTAGTTGCAGCCATCGTTGCTGTTTGGTGGACCCGGGCTGGGGGTTCGAACCTGCCACCTTAGGTGTACGTGGCTGGTGCCTTAGCCACCTGAGCCACAGGCGCCGAGCCAGCCAACTCTATTTCAACAGGTAAGAAATGATTCAAATAAAATACTTCAACCATAGTCATTTCTTTCCTCTTCCTCCTGGGATTAGATTACAGCAAAGAAATAAAGTTGTGTTTAAACCCACAATGACAAAAAAGAAAACAAGGTAGAGGAATGAATGAGTATTCTGCCCAAAAGAATGAAGGAAACTAGGAATGTAAATAAATGCCAAGGACGACCAAGGGAGACCATTAAACAGAGCTAACTAAAAGTGTGGGGTTACGAATAGTATTTCTTACCACTCAACACCTCCATGTCCACCGTGGTAGAAAACGCTTACCAGCAAAGCATCTAACCCCTGACAAATAATCTTCACTAAACAAAGCTACAACTCAAAAAATTCTGCCTTCTAGGCTATGAGTTCCCCAAGAAAAGTCCAGCTCGCAATCCTGCTCTCTAGGGCGCTAAGCCAGTGTATTCCTTACAGTCCACTACTTGTTACTGAAACGTGATGCCAGAGTCCTTCGGAATATACAAAATGTATTTTTATTGTGAATGTTTGTGCTCATTATAATATAATAGAAAATGGAGGTACCTAGAAGCAGGAGTATCATTCCCCAAAATTCAATACCAACCCCCAAGTGATAGGAAGTGGGGCCTCTGGGAGGCAATTAGGTCATAAGGGTGAAGCCCTCATGAATTAGTTTAGTGACCTTATAAAAGAAACCCCAGAGAGCTAACTGTCCCCTTCTATCATAAGAGGACACAGTGAGAAGGCGCCATCTATGAATCGGGAAACAGGACACAGTGAGAAGGTGCCATCTGTGAATCGGGAAACAGACCCTAACCAGCCTTTGAAACTGCCAGCACCTTGACCTTAAACTTCTCAGACTCCAGAACTGTGAGAAATAAACGTTTGTTGTTTATAAGCTACCTAATTATGGTACTGTGCTATAGCAGCCCTAATGGACTTTCAGAATTGTTACTACTGAATAACTGGTTATATATGAACCCGTGTCAAAATCCAATTTTTAAAGTTTTATTTTTGTAATTGTAAAATAGTAATTGTACATTATTCATGGGATACATAGTAGATAAACACTATGCATACAATGTATAGTGACCAGATCAGGGTAATTAGCAAATTAAGTGCTACAAGTGTAATAGAAAATTGGGGAGAATTTTTAATTCCAATGAAAAAATGTTTACATTTTGCAACTCATTTGCCCCCAATACTTTGCTATTGGTGCAAGCTTTACAGACACGGACTAAACTACAAGGAAACTATACACGAATCAAGAAAATTTTGATTTCTGTGTGTGTAATTTTTCTCATTTAGTTTTTTGTTATGCTTTATGTGTAATACATTGGTATCTGGGCTTTACAAATATTCATGATAATTCAATGTAGCAATTCTTGAGGGTGAAGTGTGTGAAGAGAGCCAATGGAAAATTCTGGTAAGGTTACTAATGAAAAATTGTATCTAATGAGTAATTTCATGGCACTAGTGCAACAAGAGACACATCAAAAAAGTCCATCTTTACATTACAAACTGCTTGTCAATGGGTTTATACGTGGGCTGATAATCCAAGTTTTCCTTTTCTATTTTATGTTGTCTGAGGAAAACAATTTCACAAATATAGCAGTGGCTCCAACAACATTCAAAAGACAGACATTTAACTACAACTTAACTATCATTTGACAAGTTAAATGTCAAAAATTTTAGAATCTCAAAACAAACAAATTAAAGAATTTTGTTTTTCAAAATCACAATAAAAAGGCTGAGGTAGCAAGTTACACAATAGCAGAATCTGTTGCTCAAAAAAGGAAAAGTCATACAATTGGTGTCATACAATTGCTAACTAGGCATAATAAACATAAAATGACGACTGAGTAAAAACTCAGTAAAATGCTTGTATGAGATGCAGAAAGAAAACCGGCAAAGTTCTACAGTACAGGTTGGGTATCTCTAATCTGAAAATTCAGAATTCAAAATGCTCTGTAATCCAAAATCTTTGAGCACTGAACTGACATGACACTCAAAGAACTGCCCATCATAGTGTTTCAGACTGCAGATTTCCAAATTTAGAATGGTCAACCATCAAATAAAATCTGAAATCCAAAACACTTCTACTACCCAGCATTTCAGGTAAGGAATACTCAACCTGCACAGTAACCGTAAGATACTGTACATCACATGATGTTAAAGATCTATCAGAAAAATATGTTTCTTCATTTAGATTAATGAATTGGGAAGAGTTCACCAACTATAACATATATTCAGAAGATTATATATACAGTAATATTTGTAAGATCTGGAAATGCTGGAATCAAGAAAACCTTTTCTGCTGTAGATTGCTACCCAAAATAACAAGCAAAAGACAGGCCATTTAATATTTTGTTACCTATCTGGAAGCAAAAGGTCTGTCGGAATGGCTACTGAAACAGCCAGCTTTGCAAACACATGTTACCACAAGAAGCAAGGAAACAACTCTCTGCAAAGCCTTAAAGAAAAAGATTTTTCTAAAAGCAACAAGATTGTTGTGACCAATAAAAAGAAATCTTAAAATGTTTTTACTGCTTCTTGGTTTCAGAACAAAGAAGTAATATCTTCAAATCTCAAGTCTTGCTGATCTAGAAGAAGATTATTATAAATAGGAAAACTGAACAGTATTTCTCTTTTCTTTTCAATAACACTGAGTAAAGGATCCTTTCTCTGAATCTTCTGCTCAGGGTGATGACTTTAAGGAAAAAGAATTTTGAATGCTTTATTTACACACTCATTTTTTTAATACACTCTTGATTACACATTCAAGATAAAATTTACTGATCTTCCCCTCCTAGGAAAAGGTCTGGATTTCTCTGAGTAATGTCCTGCCAATCACAGGAAAGTAATAAGTATTTTCCTGCAGATTTCCAATGTAAGTTTTTTCTTCTTTAACAGACATCAAGAGCAAGAAGGACCTGTCTCATGGCAGTCGAAAATCAAAACTGTGAATGCTTATGTTGAATTCAACAAAACAAAAACAGGTTTCACATGATAAAGATAAACTTTACTATTTTTAGTTTCAAAAATAATTTTATTGTACATATTAAACCCTATAAAAGATGAAGAAATCTAAACACATATATTATTTTGTAACTGCTGGGCCTATCTGACCCTTACTATACTCAAAGAATTGGATTATTTCAAGAATTTACATAAATTATGCCTGGGTCATATTTTTATTAATACTGCTTTGGCTTACAGTTTTTAGTAGCTTTGGTATTTGACGCTGTCAATAATTTTCATGCTGTACGTTAACATTCATTAAAATCAGCTTACAATGGTACCTAACTACAGACAGACATATAGACTAGCAGAATAGAATCAAAGTCCAGAAATAAATGTATACATCTATGGTCAATTGATTCCTGACATGGATGCAAAGTCCATTCAAAGAGAAAGAATCTCTTTAACAAATGATGTTGAGACAAATGCATATCTATATTCAAAAGAATAAAGTTTAAAAAAATAATTGAAGTTGGTGCCCTACCTCATACTGTATACAGAAATTAACTCGAAATAGGTCAATAACCTAAATATTAATATATAAGTTAAAACTCTCAGAAGACATGGGGGTGAATCTGCATGCCTCAGACTTGGCAATGGATACTTATATATGACAACAAAAGCACAAACAACAAAGGAAAAACTAAATTTGACTTCATCAAAATTAAAAACTTTTTACAGCAAAGGACATTAACAAGAAAGTGGAAAGTCAAGACACAGAATGGAAGAACATATTTGCAAGCCATTCATCTGATAAGGATTTAGTATCCAGACTATACAAAACACCTACAACTCAATAACGAAAAGACCAACAATCCAATTTAGAAATGGGTAAAGCTGGGTGCAGTGGTATATGCCTATAGTCCCAGCTATTAAGGACTCAGGAAGCTAATGCAGGAAGATCACTTGAGCCAAAGAGTTTGAGGTTGCAGTGAGCTACTGTGATGCCACTGCATTCTAGCCGGGGTGACAGAGCAAGACTCTGTCTCCAAAAAAAGGAATAATATTCTAATATATGCAATTACACAGGTGAACCTTAAAAACTAAATGGATTAAAAGCCTAAACGTTAAGATTGAAACTATAAAACTAGACCAAAACATAGAGAACAAGTTCCTCAACACTGTTGGTCTTGGCAATGATTTCTTAAACAGGACACCAAAGCAAAGGTAACAAAAATAAACATAAGGTACTACATCAAATTAAAAAGCTTCTTCTCAAAGGAAACAATCAACAAAATGGAAAGGCACCCTATCATATAGGAGAAAATATATGTAAGCCATGTATGTGATAAGGGGTTAATATCCAAATAATATAAAAAAAAATGGAAACTCAACTCAATAGCAAAAAAAAAAAAAAAAAAAGAATAACCCAATTAAATCTGCAAAAGACCTAAACCTGAATAGATATTTCTCCAAAGATACTTGACATAACATTAGAGAAATATAAATCAAAACCACAATGAGATATCACCTCATACCTGTCAGGATAGCTATTATCAAAAAGATAAGAGACCTAAAAATTATTTCATCGCTCCTCCAGATCCAAGGTATAAAGATTTTAAAAGGCCAGTACAGTCACTAGTAGGCAGAGCTAGTGTAAACCAAAATAGGCCCAGCATGGTTCTACAGCTAGTAAGCTTTGCACAAGGTTCCTGATCACTACAGCCTCCTGACCTCAACAGTTTCCGAAACAGCAGTGGGGCTCCAGAAATGAAGCTCCAGAAGCAATTTCACAAATAGACAGGAGGCTTCCAATTCATAAAAGATAGTACTTCCTCTGTGCTAAGGTTTTAAGCGTTATCCCTTAAAGCTTAACCTACAGGCTCATTTTTCATATCTCCCAACAATTCTATAAGCCACTTAATACCAGTGCCAGATAGCGATTTATTGTGCCTCATCTCCAAATTCTGCTCTATGAAAATGGATTTGTGCCTTTTAAATATTTTTTCTTTATCTCCTGACAGGATATTAAGCTCCCTCAGTAGAAGGCACTGGACAGATGTTGAAAGGGAAAAGAGCTTCGCTTCCAGGCTCCAGGGTACTCACTTGGCTACAGCAGGCAAGGCCTCTCCAGGGCCCCCTCCTACAAGAAAGATCCTGCAGCATGTCTAGGTTCTCCAACAAAAGCTCAGGTAATTTTGTCTCTGGTATGACACCTTCCCCATGAGCAACGGGCACCTTAAAGGGCAGATTTCCAGCAAATTCCACTAGTGCCACACCATAAATACTAGCCTTGACCCTGCCCTTTCCAACAAGGTCAGATCTCACATAGTGGGAGTAGTACACTATCTTAGCCCTGCATCTAGTCATTGCTCCTTATATCTGCTAGTCCTGTATTCTTTACAGTTATCTTTTCACTTGCAAATCCTTTATTAATTTAATCTCCTCTTATAGTGGATATTTAATATTTCCCTGTTAAATCACTGTGTGGATTCCACCTCCGGGTTGAAGCCATGCTAATAGCATTCCAACAATTATTGTGAAACAGTCTCTGTGGGAACTTTCATAAATTCAACCATTCCTAAATTAAGGTCAGGGACTTATGCTACCTCAGCTCTGGCTTTCCATAGCATAATACGAGGCCCTTTTGCACAAAAGCAAAACTACTGCCCCAGGTGGGTCTCTGGAGATGTACTCCAGAGTTATTTATCCAGCAGTAAAATGCTGCACTGTAACATCCATACTGTTGCACAAAGCTCCCCAAATGGGGGAAGCAGGGTGCTGTATGAGTTGACTTTCATATATTCATATATTTAAAAGTGGTTTATTCTGGAATTAAATATGTGAATCTGATATTCATAAAAACAGTATCAACCTGTGCTGGCTAGCCTACACCTAAGGAAAAGCAAACAATTCTGTCTACTCCAGGGCTAAAAATGTATAAATTTTCGGATCTTCTGAATTTTTAAGGTTATCCTCATCTTTTCTTCTCAACTAGAGCTAGTCCCAGAGCACAAAGAATCTAAAAACTGAAATCCTCAGTTCTCGCTGACTAAAGACTAAAATCAAGCTCATTACCAGGCCAGCAAGGCATCAGGATTTCACACACTTAAGCTGTCCTAATTTTCATTCTGCAAACAAGCCACAGTAACTCTGATATACATCCCAAAGCTAAAGTTACATATTTCAAATGTACAGGCTTTGAAATTTTTAAGTCAAACAAACTGCTAAAAGATAATACTACAAAGAAACAAATACAGTTCACACTTGAAAGTCCAATCTCTTTTTAAATACAGTCTGAGGAAATAAGATTACCTTTAGACTTTCCTTGCTTCAACAACTTGGTTCAGTTCCCATTCAACTAGAACAACTTCACTATTTTATTCTCATCTGTTTACAGATAGGTCTCCCTGCAAGATATTATTAGACAAAAAGATTCCACTGTGTAAAAACACTTATAAAACGCTGCTCTAATCACCACTGATAATCTTTACAGCTAACTTGTGCTAGACAATGTTCTTGTTGGAATAGGTGTGGGTTGCTGGGGAAAGACAAGTTGAAGAGGATTCAAATGCCTGATTCTGCCATGGGGATGGGAAAACAAGTACATAGAAAAGGTGTCATCTGTTGTCAGCTTTCTCTAAATGCTTCATGATCTGGAAGGATGTTGCTTTTGAAGAATACATTCAAAGGGAACTACATCCCACACAAGCTGTGTCAATGTGATGCAAAATTACAAATCTTGATCATTTAATAAGAAACAAACATCCCAAAGAAAATGCTCACACCTTTAGCAACATCAGTAAAGGAAAAAGGGAGAAACTTTGAGAAAGAGAGGTAAATAATTCCTGTCATCTAAAAGGAAACACACCCAGCAATAGCCAGAGATTACCTCAGCCTACCATTTACATAGAGATATATATACACTGAAGATGGTTTATGTTATATTAACTTTGCTTAACTTAAGCTATACATTTTCATCTAGTTATCTTAATCATATGACATTCAATTATTATTTTATGAATGTTTTAGCCCAATCTGGAAACAGGAAAATTTATTTCGCCTATATTAATGTCATTAATTTTGCATGGGCCAGGTATGACAGCTCATGTTTGTATTCCCAACACTTTGAGAGACCAAAGTGGCCTGCTTGTGGCTGGGAGTTCAAGACTAGCCTGTGAAACGAAGTAAGATGTCTTCTCTCTAAAAAATAAAAATAAAATAGCCAGGCATGGTAGCACCCTCCTATAGTCTCAACTACTTGGGAAACTGAGGTGGGAGGATTGCTTGAGCCCAAGAATTTGTAGTTACAATGAGCTATGATGACACCATTGCACTCCAGACTGGGCAACAGAGTGAAACCCTATCTTAAAAAAAAAAGAAGGCAGCGCCTGTGGCTCAAGAAGTAGCATATACCGGGGGTTGGCGGGTTCAAGCCCGGCCCTGGCCAAAAAGAGAGAAAAAAAAAAAAA
>NW_003852401.1:43392463-43405740 GCF_000181295.1 Otolemur garnettii
GACTCGCTTGAGCCCAGGAGTTGGAGGTTGCTGTGAGCGTGATGCCATGGCACTCTACCCAGGGGGATAGCTTGAGACTCCGCCTCAAAAAAAAAAAAAAAAAAAAACCAAATAAGTTCAGAAATTCACACATTATTCAACAAAAGATGTTCAAAAGCTTATAAACAGACGAATTTGTTTTGCTAGGTGATATTTTAAATTTTCTTTATTCCTCGTAGTCTGTGCATTTTGATTTTTACAAAATAATGGTGATGGTAACTGACCATCAAAATAATGAAGTAAAAACTAACAGAACCACAAAAAAATACAAAATCTGAATAGACCAAGAACCATTAAGAAGATTGAATCAGTAATCAAAAACCTCCTGACAAAGCAATGCCTTGGACCTGAGGGTTTCCCTGGTAAATTCTACTAATACCAACCCTTTTCAAACTCTTCCAAAAAAGTTTGGAGGAAAAAACATTTCTTAATTCATTCTATAATGCGAGCATTGCCCTTATACCAAAGTCAAAGATGCTACAAGAATATGACAAATCATTATTTCTTATGGCCACTGATACAAAAATCTTCAACAAAATACTAGTAAATGGAATACAGTAGTATAAATGCAGATCCAAACCACAGTGAGATACCATCTTACATCCATTAAGATGGCTATTACTAGACATTTTTTTGTTTTTATTCAAAATATTACCAACATCCTCATAATCTTCATAATCTTAAATTATTTTCCCCATAAGTAAAGATGTAAGGCAAAGACAACAAGTGCTGGTTGCTTCTCTTTAGGAAGACTCATCCTCAACATGAATTAAGTGAAAAAGGAACAGAGATTAATAAATGAAGCCAAGTTATTTTTTTAAGCTTACGAGCTAGATGTTAGTTGAGGTTTTCCACTTGTGCATTTACCATTTAATACTCAAACTTCCAAAAAGTTAGATTTGAATATGTATATTGAAATGATTTTTGTTTTTTGATGGTGGCATTTCACATTACTAACACTATAATCCCCTTGTATCAGCAACTGGCTAAAACCATTAAGAAACCTCTCAGCTTTCTGTGAATAACCTTTACTGCACTCAATTTTTTGTTAGTTATTTTTTCTTTTAATTCTTTTAATTGGCAAACAATAATTGTAAGTATTCATGGGGTACACAATCATGTTGTGATACATATATATGATCAGATCAGGAGAATTAGCATATCCATCATCTCAAACATTTTAGCATTTCTTTGTGTTGGGAATATTTGAGATCCCCCTTCTAACTATTTGAAACTACATCTGATTTTTTTTTTGCAGTTTTTTCCCAGGGCTGGGTTTGAACCCGCCACCTCCGGCATATGGGGCTGACACCCTGCTCCTTTGAGCCACAAGCACCGCCCTGATTGTTAACTGTATTCATCCTACACCATCATAGAACACTAGAACTTATCCTCCCATCTAATTGTAATGTTTTTTTTCCAATAGGCCTTTACCAAGACCCAAAAGACTAAAACATAAACAAACTAGAGATGGTCACTACCATTTCCTTTCCTAAACAAAGTTTTCTGGGAACACTCTTTACAATTTAAATACAAAAGTTCCCAAAGTGTGGTCTACAGATCCCTAGGGATGTGACAGACACTCTTGCAGGAGACGCACAAGCTCGAAACTATTTTTTATAATAATACTAACATTAAAAATCTTAAATTAAAATTATGGGCACCTTGTAACAACACCAAACTGTAATATTACTCACTGTGTTTTTTACCAACAAGCACTAGCAGTTGTAAAAAAAGAAAAAGCCAAATTTCACTTAAGGTGTCCCTAAAACAGTAGAAATTATTTATTTTTTACATACCTTTTTAATATTTTGTGAGACAAAATGGGAATTAATACATTAAACATTTCTGCTACATACTGAATTACAATGGCAGGCGGCTGTCTCAAAGCAAAGGGCTTCTATAACTGAACTAGTTTTCTCTAATGAAATACTATTTTGAAAGAGTGATTGACAGACTATGGTTATTCAAATTTGTGTATTTGGGGCAGAGGTTTTCTCAGAAATGAACAAAATAAGCCGCCTGTCACTTCAGGGAAATAACTGGCAATCACATTTATTGCCAATGATAAAATTTGAGCATTCAAGCAAAAATGAGAATTCTGGAAAATTCACATCCATCATAACACATCATATCCTGAAGTTTCCCATAATTTACTTCTGATGAAATGGGTGCTGATATAACCAAACCTGATTTTCTTTGACACTGTAGGTTTAATGAAATATGTCAATATTTGGAAGATCTACATTTGATCTCACTGAACCAATTATTTGCAAATGACCAAAGAACAATGTTACAAATTCAAGCATGAATATAAAACCCACTCAGGGTTCAGATCAATGGATTTTAAGGTGATAGAGGGGGGGAAAAAATCCACTGATATGATTTCAGATTCCACACTGTAGCTAACCTTTAAAACATTAACACTTGTTGAGTTTTGATATAATGTCAAACAAGAGTATCCACAATTATCATAAAAGCTATTCAAACACCCTCCCCTTTTCAAGCTTTTAACTGTGTGAGTCTGGATTTCCTCCACATACACTTCAACCCAAACAACATATTGCAACAGACTGAATGCAGACACAGATACGATAATCCAGCTGTTTCTATAAAACCAAACATTAGAGACTTAAACATAAAACAATGCCACTCTTCTCACTAATTTTTGTTTTGAAAATATAGCTTTCATTAAAAATGTTTATAATTACCCTCTAGTAATCTGAAATTTAAAAAAAAATCACTATTGAAAGTAAAAAAAGGTTTATAATTGTCATTTTAAGTGAATTAACAAAAAAATTTCTATTTCTTTTCATCTATAACACAGTAAATATAGTTAGATATAATTCATAAAATCTTTTGGGGGTCCTTAATAATTTTTAAAAGTCTAACAGGGTGCAAAAACCAACAACTTGAAAACATCTGACTTAAAGAATAGAGTATTAATATCGAATCTCTGCAAACCAAGAACAATAAGTACATAAAGTCATGTATAGGGAAAAACCTGCCCAGGAAACTACACAAAAATTTTAAAAATGAACACAAAGTCGAATCAAAACTGACCTCACTCTAAGTATCAATACAGGAGAAAATAAGAAACAAAGAATGCTTAGAAACATCATACAATATCCTTATCAGATAAACACATATACCCATTAGTATTTTGACAGATAGCATTTTTTATAGCAGCACATGACTGTCAAAGAAACATCCAACCACAAATTCAAAAACAGGTGATTAAAATAGCAGCCACCATCAACAGGAGGGAGACAATCCAAGGTCCTGTCAGAAGGGAAAGACAGGAATACTTCAACAGCTCTCCAGTAGCATCCCAGAGCCCCAGCTCAGGATCCAGCAGCTGTTCTATTTAAAATTTACTTACATGTTTCCAAGGCAGGACAGTGAGACTAAGCTCTTATTCAGCCCAAAGGAGCAAATGGGTCACGGTGGAATTAATCTGCACTAATACTATTCCATCACCCAAAAGTCTTTTTTCAGCTTACTAGATTCCTTGAAAGACTCAGGAAAAGCAGTAGCAGTAATAATAACATTTCCTGAGTATTTACTACGTGTCAAGCACTGCAGGCTAAGCACTTTATCTTATATTAACTTAATATTCAAGATCATCTTAAGAGTATATACCATAATTATCTTCATTTTTTAGAGTTGAGAAAATCAAAGCACAAAGAAAACAAATAATTTGCCTTAAATAAATAAAAATAACTTCCTTAAGGAGAGTCAGGACCAACAATAATATCTAGGTTTAAAATTCTATGCTCACCTTAGATAATTCCTATTGTTTACATTGAGATCCACTGCCTAAGAGAAGCTCCCAACTTGCATAGGGCCCTCTGACAGGTTCATCCATTACCATTCTTACACTTTTCAACTTCCAAGTACTGGGGGACTTCAAGCAACAAGAGTAGATTCTGCAAGATGAATACTGTGGAGATTTTAAAATGATCCAAAATGTAGAATATAATATAAATTACAAAATCTCATAATTCTTGAACCTCTTTTCCCTCTGCTAATATAGGTAAAATCATTATTACATAGTAGTTTTTCTAAAAAAGATGCCCCAATTCAAGTAAACTGGAAAAGCTTTATAAAAACTGCTTTTACAGCCCACCAACTCACGAATGGATTAATAAATTGTGGTATATGTATACCATGGAATATTATGCAGCCTTAAAGAATGACAGAGACTTTATCTCTTTCATGTTTACACGGATGGAGCTGGAACATATTCTTCTTAGCAAAGTATCACAAGAATGGAAGAAAAAGTATCCAATGTACTCAGTCCTACAATGAAACTAATTTATAGCTTTCATATGAAAGCTATAACCCAATTATAGCCCAAGAATATGGGGAAAGGGAAAAGGGAGAGGAGGGGTGGGGGGACGATGGGTGGAGGGAGGGTAATAGGTGGGACCACACATACAATGCATCTTACAAGGGTACATGTGAAACTTACTAAATGTAGAATATAAATGTCTTAACACAATAACTAAGAAAATGCCATAAAGGCTAATGTTAACCAGGTTTTTTTGGTTTTTTTTTTTTTTTTTTTTTTGAGACAGAGCCTTCAAGCTATCCCCCTGGGTAGAATGCCGTGGCATCATAGCTCACAGCAACCTCCAACTCCTGGGCTCAAGCGAGTCTCCTGCCTCAGCCTCCCAAGTAGCTGGGACCACAGGCATCCGCCACAACGCCCGGCTATTTTTTGGTTGCAGCCATCATTGTTGTTTGGCAGGCCTGGGCTGGATTCGAACCCGCCACCTTAGGTGTATGTGGCTGGCACCTTAGCTACTTGAGCCACAGGCGCCGAGCCTATGTTAACCAGTTTGATGAAAATATTTCAAATTATACCCCATGACTGCATTAATGTACACAGCAATGATTTAATTTAAAAAAAGAAAGAAAGAAAACTGCTTAAAGTGTAAAGTGCATTAATACATTTAAATGTACAAGGGTATAAGGGTAGTTTTAAGCCTATCCTCTTCATTATAGAGTTCATAGTGAATCTTCAGTTGTAAATACAAAGTGACATATCTAGTTAAGGCAGAGTTTTCAGGTCATTTAAAAAAAAGATCAACCTAGAACCTCTGGCTCGGGGTCCATAGCTCAGCAGTTAAGGGCACTGGCCACATGCACCTGAGTGGCAGGATCGAAGCTGACCGGAGCCTGCTAAACAACAATGACAACTGCAACCAAAAATAGCCAGGCGTTGTGGTGGGAGCCTGTAATCCCAGCTACTTGGGAGTATAAGGCAAGAGAATCACTTAAGCCCAAGAGTCGGAGGTTGCTGTGAGCTGTGAAGCCAGAGCGCTCTACCGAGGGCGACACATTGAGACTCCGTCTCAAAAAAAAAAAAAAAATCAACCGAGAACTTCACTGAAGAATTTAACTCAAGAGAAGTGGAATGGGAAACTGACAAATCATATTAGAACTTTGCCTTCAGGATGAAAAATAAGGAGTGGATACAGGCACTGCTATCTCACAGTAATTCTAAATACGAAATACAGACCTTTCAAGGTTTTGTTTGGTTTTGACATTTGGCACATGTTTTAAAATACGTACCATTTAAAGTGCCTTAAATAAATCACTTCTTTTTAGGCCTACTGAACTGAAAACATTCCACAATTCAACTGCAAAAATAACTTTTTGGTTTTCTCAGACAAATCAAACAACTTGTAAGAATAATTCAGAGATTAACAAAGAAAGTGAATTGAATTTACATGAAAATTAAACGGAAATAAAAAGTGAAAATGATTAAGACTGTTAAAGTCCTTTTTAACTACAAGTTGTCATGCATTAAAATTAAACACCACTACAATTTTAACACTTTTAGAAAAAGAAGACCCACATAGAATATTGTCAAAGAAAAATTTCTGTTAAATGTTACCTTAGATACTAAAAATAGGCTTTAAAGTATCAACATTCACACCAATTAATTACACTATAGTGTATTAAACTCCAGGAGGGAAACCCAACCAATTCAAACTGTCCTGGTACTCACAAGAGGCTTACAGAGCACAAAAGAAGAAAAAAAAACCGCAAAGCCAAACGAGCCCTCACGTTTGGGTTATTAGAGTCTCTTGAACAGTTGCGACTGAGAAGCCGCAACTCAGGAAGGAAGGCAGCAGACAAGCTCTGCGCTGTCATCTAGGGTGATATGATTCAGGTTCAACTCAAATCCACGAGACAAGTTGTAAACATAACACACTTGAGACCAAACCATCCAGCGAGATGACCATCGCCGATTTCACACCCAATCCCACCCAGATGGGGCTCGGCTCAGAACCCTAGGATTCCTGAAGCGCAGAAGTGGGCAACTCAGAGGCCGACTCTCCCTGCGGTGGGTGCTGGGCGGGGGCGGGGGGCGCGGCGCACTCGCTCCCGGTCCCGCAGCCCCTCGGCTAGACTCCGCGCTCCGCCCGACAGAGCGGGCAGGGCGGAGGGGCCTGCCTCCGCCCAGACACCGCGCCCCGACACCGCGCCGGAGACCCTCCGCTTGGACTGGGTTGGGAGGCGACCGAGTGTTCAGGGGCGGGGGCCGGTCTTCCAGGCGGCAGGCAAAACCCCAAGCCGTCAGGGGTTTCCTTCGACCTCGAGCCCAGCCCTCCATCCCCTATGAAAGACACTAGTGAAGGTACGAGGCGGAGGGGCCCGGGGTCGCAACTCCCACCCACGAACGCCGCCGCCCGCCGCTCCAGCGGCCCGGGGAAAGCAGAGGGCGGCTAGCCCGGACGCGCAGATGGCGGCTGGGGCGCTCACCGGCTCAGAATGAGGCGCTGGCGGGACTGCGACAGCCGCAGCACTGGGCTCGGCACCCGGCTCACGGCAGATCCCTCGCCGCCAGCCGCCCGGTGTTTTCATACAAACCCCGGTGGCAGGCGAGGCAGAGGCAGCGGCGGAGGCGGCGGAACCTGCCTGCATCCTGGGCAACGTCAGCGCGGCGCCCCGCCCACCGCGCGCCTCGGCCAGCCCGCTCCCGAGCGCAGGGCGGGAGGGGGCGGGGCTTGCGCTGGGGCGAGGGGAGGGGGCGCGGAGGGGCAGAGCAGAGCGCGCGCCGGGGCAGCCGAGGACGCGGACGCGCACGGGCGTCGGGATTAGGGAGGGCGTTGTGCGCTTTGCCAACCCTCTGTCCCCAACACCCCAAAGCTTTGCGCGGCCACCGCCCCACTGCGCGGGCGGCTCCCGGTGTTCTTCCTACCAGCTTTCCAACAAGGGTCCCCGCCTTTTCCCAGCACCAAACCGGCGCCCACCCCCACCACCGTCAGTCCTTCACCCTCTTGGAAGGCTTTTTAGCTACTCCTGGACTGCTCCTTTCTTAACCCTGCTCACGTGATGCCGGGTCACATCAAACCCTGGGGACCGCAGTAAAGCTTAACCTTTCCTGACCTCAAGGAGAGCCCGTGGTAGAAGCAGGTACCACAGCTGGGCTCCCAGAAAACGACATCGCACTTTATGGCCAAACCTTAATAAATTAGATGCCTAGTACTGCATAAACAAAATAGCACGGTGATTTATTTTCTGGTTTTTTTTAAAGATGCCTACATATAGTCAAAACGGTAATGCAAATTGGCCACTGAAGGCAAAGATGGAATGTTTTATCTGAGCCAAAGTAATGTGTCATAGAAATTACTGATACGCCCTTGTGTTTTGACTGTACTTAAATGCACCGTAATATATTGTTAATAAATACTGACACTGTTTACTTTTCCTAAGGCGCATATATCATGTCTGCAGCTATTTATGGTAGGTGGTAAGGAATGTAAAACTATTACAGCTAGATAAGGGAATAAATTTAGAGATACAAGGTTTTTGTTTTGTTTTCTTATCATCTTGTTAAACAAAATTAACACCAGGGGAGTGGTGGCTCATAGCTATAATCCTCCCACTTTGGAAGGCTGAGACGCAAAGATTGTTTGACACCAACCAGAGCTGAGAGCAGAGCCCCATCTCTACAAAAAACAGAAAAATTAGCTGGGCGTGAGGGCGGTGCCCTCGGTCCCACCTAGCTACTCAAGAATCAGAGGCAGGAGAATCGCTTGAGCCCAAGAATTTTTTTTTTTTAATTGAATGGTAACTATGTACATTAATGCACTTCTGGGGTACAGTGTGGGGTTTTCACATGCAATCTGAAATACTTCCATCAAACTGGTCAACACAGAGAGCCCAAGAATTTGAGGTTGCAGTGAGCTATGATGATGATGCTGCACTTTAGTCCGGGTAACATAGAACATATCTCAAAAAAAAAAGAAAAGAAAAATTAAACAGGTGTGAAGATGATTCATAAAGTAATCCAAGGTGCCCCACGGTGCTTCTGGAAGTTAGCCCTTAGCACCCGTCTTCACTCAGATGAAGAGACTGTCATTTATAAATATCATACTTTCCCCCGTTGTGAGCACCAAAAAGTAGGTTACAGTAGTTAAAATAATTTTAAAAATCATTTAATAAAATGTTTCAGAATTTCAAAAAATAAAATAATTGTAAAACAACTACCACCCAATCTGACAGGCATAATCTGAAAACACCTAATTATCAAAGAATACTTAACGTTTTGCAAAAAATGTTAAATATGTACTAATATACATGAAACTTGCAATATAAAAAGAAACTTACAATATAAAAGGACATATATAAATGTGAATGTGCCCAGTGTGTGTGCCTGCATGTGAGTGTGTTTGTAGAATTTGAATTCTAGTATAGCAAAGCACTATGTGCAAGTAGATTTGCCCACACAACTGGGTAAATAGCAGTATTATGTCACTTTGCAAGTGAGTAAACTTACACAGTTTGCTAGTGAGTAAAAACCTGTCTTGCTGTGATAAGAACTTGTAGTGTACTCCCATTCCCATTGAGAATGTGACATCACAGCTAATCAGAGTCCGACATGTGAGTTACAGGTGCAACTACCGGGCTTCAAAATGTATATAAACTGGGCGGCATCGTGGCTCAGTGAGTAGGGCCCTCACCCCATATACCGAGGGCGGTGGGTTCAAACCCGGCCCCGGCTAAACTGCAACAAAAAAATAGCCAGGCATTGTGGCGAGCACCTGTAGTCCCAGCTACTCAGGAGGCTGAGGCAAGAAAATCGCCTAAGCCCAAGAGCTGGAGGTTGCTGTGATGCCACAGCACTCTACCAAGGGCGACAAAGTGAGACTCTGTCTCAAAGAAAAACTGTATATAAACTAAAGAGTTTGACAGTCACTTTGAGAACTCAGGTCACAGCAAGCAACAATATCTGTGCTACCCTGAATGCTGCCAGCTCAGCCTATCACAAGGCTACACCCTGTTAGCCATGGAGCTTGGAAGGCTTGCCACCAACATTGGCACTGCCCTCTAGCATTGAGGAACCTTACCTACCATCACAAATCTCCAGGGTGTTAGAGCCATCTCTCCCAAGAGTAGGTCATATAAAGGTGCTCTTCAGTCTTCAGAGTTTACTTTCCACAGAGGTCTAGACTTCTGGGCAGCTGGACTTTAATAATTTTAAAACTCACTCACTGTGTGGTTAATGTACTTCATCGATGGAGTGTATTCCCTGTGAGGTTTGTTTTCATTATTCTCTCCCTCTTTATGCATTGTGATTCTTAGAAAATAAATCCTCTTTGTATGCCAATAACTGTGTCATTCATGAAATCATACTTTGATCATCCCTTATTTTGAACCATACAATACACAGAGCTAATCCCTGTTGGTCACTTTCTCTGCTATCTTAAATAGCTTCTTCAACAAACCTTATCATAAATATAAACAGTCCTCTAGCATACATTAGAATCTGACCATACAATGATATTCATTCAACTGGGATTCCTCACATCAGTCTGGCCAGTGCCCTGTAGTTATTCAATGTTTGTTTATTTCAGCTTTGGACTAGCCATGAGGAGAGAAAGGTGAACACTGGAGCCCAGCGATCTCTTCTTTTTTGCTGATTTCCTTACCTCTGTCCCTTTAATAAGGTAACATATAAAATGTGACAAACTTTACAATAAAACTTTGTAGACGTGAAGTTTAGAACAGCCACGGACTTCTCAAAAAGTCTAGAGCACTTCCATCTGGAACATAAATGTTAGAAAAGCAAGACTGATGATGAAGTTCCTGAAACATAGCCAGTCCTCTGGAGTCACAGGAGAGATGTAACTAGTCAACATCATTCAGTAATCAACTATGTCTTGAGCATGTGCTGGATAATCCTCCATAGATCTTCTGAGAAATTAAGCAAATGATAGTGTTCAGTAAAATACATAACAGCTGCCTGGTGTCAGACTAAAAGGTTTACCACAGACAGACCACGGAACAGAAAGCAATAAGAAAAACCTGATCTGGACCTAAATGCATGTGGACAAACAGGGAAATGGAGGGAAGCAACTCCAGCATTTCACACAGTGAATAGTTTTGGATGAACAACCTTTTACAGTGGCAAATAGTTTCCATGGTAAACTGCGAATGATCCATATCTATAAACCACTACACCCTCACTTTCTTCATTTTTGAAATGGAAATTAAATATGCCTGCCAAATCTAAAGCTTTAAATTCTGGCATACCTTTTGATCCACTTATAGGAATTTATCCTAAGGAAATAACGGGTGAAGTGTGAAAAGATTTAGTTATAAGGCTGTTTATCTTAGAGTGGTTTATAATAGCATCTTAGATATCCAACAAGGAATCTGGTTAAATACATTATTGTACATCCATTCAGCAGATAGCTAGGAAGCCATTAAAAATGATAGAAAGGCCGGGCACAATGGCTCACATCTATAATCCCAGTACTCTGGGAGGCAGAGACAAGAGGATGGCTTGAGCTCAGGAGTTCAAAACCAGCTTGAGCAAGAGTGAGATCCCATCTGCTAAGACAAGAAAAACTTAGCCAGGCATGGTAGTACCCACCTGTAGTCTAATCTACTCAAGAGGCTAAAACAGGAAGATCCCTCCAGCCCAGGAGTTTGAGGTTGCACTGAGATATGTTGCTGCCACACACTCTAGCCTGGGTGACAAAATGAGACTCTGTCTCAAAAAACAGAACAAAACAAAAAATTATATAGGTTCTTAACCTGGGACCTAGCCCAATGGGTTTAATTCCTTAACAGATGTAAATTTACCCTAAAAATAACTAACTGAGGCGCTAGGAGAGTCAATGGACATTCACTTACACAGTCCTTGTAAGTGCTAAGTGCTGTAAGTGTAAGGTGACCAGATTTTAACATTGGTAAAGTGGGACACCATGGGGGGGGGGGCTGACAACAATACAAACTTTAATAAATAGCTCTCAATAATCAGTTCTCAACAATTATTTGTTATTATTAAAGTTTAACATTATAAAATTTGCAAAAATAATATAAAACACATATCCTGGTGAAATAGCCACTTGGCAGCCAAAAACCGTATATTCCCTTCCTATTCTCCCAGGTTGTCATGCATTCTTTCTAAAACTTGGGGCTTTTTTAAAACGCTGCAGGACACAGGAAAAATTGTTAAAAATCAGGACCATCCCGCCAAAAGCGGGACGTCTGGTCACCTTACTCTAGAGAGGGGGGCTACTTGTTTGTTCCAGACAGTTTGGCTCCTTCTGAGCTAATTGTCCTTGCCTAGAAGCAAGGGAGGGAGCCAGTCTCCTTCTGAGACCTTGCCCAGGAGGGGAGTAGGGAGTTTGCATTAGCCTTTTCATTTCCAAATGAAGTTACATTAACCTCTTCATTCCCGAATGGAGTTACATTAACCTTTTCAGCAGCCGAAAACTGTATATTCCCTTCCCATTCTTCCACTGTTCCCTAGCTTGTCATGCATTCTTTCCAAAAATCGGGACTTTTTTAAAACATCACGGGACAAATTGTTAAAAATCAGGACTGTCCCACCAAAAGCGAGAGGTCTGGTCACCTTATGTAAGTGCTGAGTGAGTTAAAGAATTTCTAGGTGAGAAAGGAAGTCAGATGAGACTTGAAGCCCAGTCAAGGAGCATTTCTACCTAAGGATTTCTGGTAAATTTCCTGAACAGACCTCATTTTAAAAGGCTAGCCAGGCACTGTGGCAAACATCTGTAGTCCCAGCTACTTGGAAGACTGAGGGAATGGGATAACTTGAGCCCAAGAGTTGGAGGTTGCTGTGAGCTATGATGCCACAGCACTCTACCCAGAGAGTAAAAAGTGAGACTGTCTGAAAAAAAAAAAAAAATTGCCTAATGAATATCTGATTCAAAAACATTAAAAAATAGTTTCATATCAGCTAATCATTAACTAGATCATAACGTAGAAATAGTTGAGATTAAATTCACTTTTTCTCCTTTAAGAAATATATTAATACTTCAGGCCAGGTGCAGTAGCTCACACCTATATTCCCTGCCCTTTGGGAGGCCAAAGAGGGAGCAGCACTTGAGACCAGGAGTTTGAGACCAGCCTGGGTAACATAGCAAAAACCTCCATCTCTATAAAAAATCAAGAAATTACCCAAACATGCAGTCCTAGATGCTCAGGAGGCTGAGACAGGAGGATGTTTGAGCACAGGAGTTTGACGTTGCCATGAGCCATGATCACCCCTAATCAACAAAGCTTCAATGTCTAATGTATCATTATGTAAGAGGTTAGCAAACTATATGGATTTTGATCCATTTGTTTTTTTTTAATTAATACTATAGAAATGATTATACATTTTTAGTTTCATAAATAGAGAACTATAAAGAAAAATACCATTCTATTTACTAGAACTACTTGGGGCTAGGATTGGTAGGATAGGTTCTGCCACTTTCTATATTTTGCATTCTGAAATGTTTTTAAAGCAAGCATGCACCCTAACAAAAACAAAATAAAATTGAAAACAAAAAAAAAGAGAGAGAGAGAAAGAGAGAGAGTGCCCAAAATAGTAAATAACCATCAAGTCCCACAAATCCTGGCTCCTCTTCTGTTCATTCGCTGATAAATTTAAATTGTGTATATTCATGGCTGCCTCTGCCGGAGCTCAGGGAATGTAGCTTTCATTAGACCATTAATGAGTTCTTAATTCAAAAGGATTAAGAGTGGACGGTGCTCATGGCGCAAAGAAGTAGGGCGCAGCCCCAAATGCTGGAGGTGGCGGGTTCAAACCCAGCCCTGGCCAAAAACTGCAAAAAAAAGAAGAAGAAGAAGAAGAAGGATTAAGAGCATGTCTTGGCTTGGTGCCTGTGGCTCAAGTGGCTAAGGCGCCAGCCACATACACCTAAGGTAGCAGGTTCAAATCCAGCCCAGGCCCGCCAAACAAC
>NW_003852401.1:43406689-43416484 GCF_000181295.1 Otolemur garnettii
AAAAAAAAAAAAAAATTAGGTTTTTCAAATTATAAAGAAAAGTCATCTTAGTGTACTCAGCTTCAGATTTTTAATAAAATAAATAAGTTTTCACAGATCTTTAAAGAAACAGTATTTACTATTTGGGGGTACATCATATTTGACAACCCATACCTTTATCTTCTCAGAACTAGACCGGACTTTGATTCTTCTGATCACAATGACAGGGACATTTCAGAACAATAATCAATCAAATGAATGGAAGAGCTTATTTATTCTCTGTATCAGTGCTCCAGGTCTTAGAACCAGACCTTGGAAAGAGCACAGCTGTGACTCACTAAATGGCAGACAAGTTGCTGTAGTGTTGTGTCACTGGAACTTGCTGGAAGTATACCTTCTGAAAGTTGCTGGAAATCCACCCATTAGGCTGCTAGGAAAAGCTGCTTATAAGAAGTTGTCTCACTAGAGACACTCCACTATAAAAGTGCTTAAAAGGGTGCCAGCTACTGGCCCCCAGGTGTTGTTGGTCACCATATGCTACAGAAGCCATATGTTGGAAAAGTCACTCAAGTGGGTTCCATGTTGATCTCTGCCTTTGCCACTCAGCAGTAGCATTAGCCAAGTCAGAACTAGTGACAGACCATGCTGCTGAGCCCCTGCATTGCCTCTACCCCTGCCGCCACAGGCACTTTGTTCATGTGTCTGTTGCTTGAGAAATTCAGGGCAAGTGGACAACAGCACGGTTTCTCATGAGCTTACTGTAGGCTCAACACGCTTTAATTCTGGGACACTGATAAAAGTACGGTTATAACTTTCTTGTGTTTTCTTTGGGATTCAGAGTGATACATTTATACCTTGAGTATTTATAAAGAAATGCTTTTCGGCTCAATGCCTATAGCTCAAGCAGCTAAGGCACCAGCCACATACACCAGAGCTGGTGGGTTCAAATCCAAGCCAGGCCACCCAAACAACAATGACAACTATACCCAAAAACTAGCCAGGCATTGTGGCAGGCACCTGTAGTCCCAGCTACTTGGGAGGCTGAGGCAAGAAAATCACTTAAGCCCAGGGTGTTGGAGGTTGCTATGAGCTGTGATGCCATAGCACTCTACCCAGGGCAACAGCTTGAGGCTCTGTCTCAAAAAAAAAAAAAAAAAAAAAGAAAGAGAGAAAGAAATGCTTTTCATAAAAAGTAAATGTGATGTTGTAATATAATAAATACATATTTTGGTCTTTCTCCAGTTTCCTGCCACAGAGTTCCAAAAACCTTTGGAACCTCCGAAGTGATTAGTGTCACTTTGTATGCTAGTGAGAGGACTGGCGGCTGGGGTCTCCTAGTCTCAGAATGAGGGGTGATTGCTAGGAGAACCAACCAGGTGATTAGAGGGTTAGAACAAACAAACAAAAACAACTGCCCTTGAGAAAACCATGTGTATATATGGCTCGGTGCCTGTGGCTCAAGCGGCTAAGGTGCCAGCCACATACACCTGAGGTGGCAGGTTCGAATCCAGCCTGGGCCCGCCAAACAACAATGACGGCTGCAATGAAAAAATAGTCGGGCGTTGTGGTGGGTGCCTGTGGCCCCAGTTACTTGGGAGGCAGAGGCAGAAGAATCGCTTGAGCCCAGGAGTTGAAGGTTGCTGTGAGTTGTGATGCCACAGCACTCTACCCAGGGGGACAGCTTGAGGCTCTGTTTAAAAAAAAAAAAAATCACATATATGAATACTCGTGCTCATATAAACAACTGGAATATATGCCAAAAATAAAAGCAACTATCTTTGGATGATGAATAAGTGATTTTTACTGTCTACTTTTTACTTTTTAAATTTTCTAAATTTTTATGAGGAATTTTTAGGAGTAAGTGCATCCCACCTTTATCAGTTGATTGAAAAACTAATTGATTTTAATTAACTTAAACTCACAAGTGGCTGAATTATACTCAGAATAATAATTTGTTAAAATAAGGGATGTGCTTTTCTGGGGCACTAACAGCTCTGGCCTACTACTTTCAAGAGATTATTTTGTTGTTCTGTTTTTTAGCACCGGCATGCTTTCTTCAAGCTACTGTTTTGTTTGTCTTTTGTGGGTGACCAATACGGACAAGAGAGAAGATAAAGCTGCTGAGGTTGAAGATGGAGAGAGACCTGCTCAGCTTCAAGTGCCCCTTCTCTCCTCCCTTCCCCAAGATGGTCCCTAAGAGAGGCCTCCATGGAATCCCTAAGATTTTAGGAATATGATTTAACATCAATTCATCTACTGGTACCAAATGGATAAGCAGAAGGTTCTTTGGTGAACACAGTCCTGAAACTGACAGAACTAGAGGAACACTAAATCCAGGTTCTGGGAAATGTCTGATGAGTTTCTGCAGTTCTACAATATTAAATACCTTTCTGAGACAGGGGAATGTACATTCCTGACAAAATCACTATGCTTCCAACAGTGCTGGACAACAGTGGGCTGGTACACCACCTTGCTGAAAATAAAAACAGAATAACCCAAAAAAGCCTTGGCCTACAGCAGTTACTATTTTCTGCGATATAAATAGTTCCACAGGGGGCTGATTTCAAGGTCCCAACACAGAATTTGTCAATGGCTTGCAAAATTCCCGAATCTTTGTCACTTTTTTTTTTTGAGACAGAGTCTTACTATGTCACCCTAGGTAGAATGCCATGGTGTCACAGTTTACAGCAATCTCAAACTCTTGGGCTTAAGTGATTCTCTTGCCTTAGTCTCCCAAGTACCTGAGACTACAGGCGCCCACCACAATGCCCAGCTATTTTCTTGTTACAGTTGTCATTGTTTAGCTGGCCCAGCCAGGCTCAAACGTGCCAGCCCCAGTGCATGTGGCTGGTGCCATAACCACTGTGCTACAGGCGCTGAGCTTTTTGTCACTTCTTATAAACCTGTACTAGCTAATTCTAGCACACACTTCCAGAAAAACCCTACTCCATCCATCCTTCCTTCCTTCCTTCCATCCTTCCTCCCTTCCTTCATTTATAGAGACAGTGTCTCACTCTGTTACCCAGGCTGGAGTGCAATGGTACAAGCATAGCTCACTAAAGCCTCAAACTCTTGTTTTAAACAGTCCTCCCACTTCAGCCTCCCCAAATGCTAAGATTACAGGCATGTGCCTCTGCGCCCAGCCCTATTCTCATTATATATGTGCTCCATGCAGAATATAATCTGCTGGGGTTTATTTATTCATACATGTGGGTTGTAATGTGGCTTATTAGGCTATAGTTTGGGAATATTCCCATCATGATAATACAGTAAAACCTCTGTAACTTGACCACCCAAGGGACTATAACAAACTAGTCAACATACAGAGGTGATCGACATAAGGAACTAGGCCTCCTGCACTGATACATACATGCCGTGCGTGTCAGGTCTATGAAAATTAGGTCAACTGGGCTCAGCACCCATAGCACAGTGGTTGTAGCCCTGGCCACATACACCGAAGCTGGAAGATTCGAACCCAGCCTGGGCCAGCTGAACAACAATGCAACTGCAACAAAAAGAAATATAGCTGGGCGTTGTGGCAGGCACTTGTGGTTCCAGCCACTTGGGAGGCTGAGGCAAGAGAATCGCTTAAGGCCAGGAGTTTGGGGTTGCTGTGAGCTGTGACACCACAGCACTCTATGGGGGGTGACATAGTGAGACTCTGTTTCAAAAAAAAAAAAAAAGAAAGAAAATTAGGTCAACTGGCCAGGCATGAGGGTTCAGGTGTATAATCCTAGCACTCTGGGAGGCTGAGGTGAGTGGATTGCTTGAACTTGTCACAGGTTTAAGACCAGCCTGAGCAAGAGCAAGACCTCATCTCTAAACAAAAAGAAAACCAGCCAGGCATTGTGGTGAGCACCTATAGTTCCAGCTACTAGGGAGGCTGAGGCAAGAGAATTGCTTGAGCCCAAGAGTTTGTGGTTGCTGTGAGCTGTGACGCCACAATATTCTACTGAGGGCCACAAAGTGAGACTCTGTCTCAAAAAAAAGAAAAGAAAAGAAAATTAGGTCAACATAAGGAGGTACTCAATGTAGGGAGGTTGTCAACTATGGAGGTTCTACTGTATATCTAGATCACCATTATAGGATTTAAGGGTTGCTTGAAACTCTAGAAATCCACATATCTATAAATCATGTCTGGATAGTTTCTGTAAAAGGCAGACAGACTTGTCGTGTTCATGGCTTTGTTCAGAGACCAGCCAAATTCCAAAAGCCCCATTATTTATTGACAGCAGCAATTTCTGATAAATCATTGATATCTTTGTCGCCTGCTGATGATTTTAAACCTTACAGACCTTTTCCTCCTTTATGAATCCTGCTGATATTTATTCCTGGATGCCAGATGGACATGTTTTGATAAATGCTTTGTTCACAGAGCCATGGAGGAGCTGGACTTGGACAAATATTAATAACTGGGTTAGTCTAGTTTTACTCTTTATCATCAGTGCTCTCATTCATTCCGACCTAGACGACTATTTCTGCTTTCTGTAATAAAGTAGTTCCTGCTCAGTGTTTTTGAAGATCAATTAACATCTTGTGTAGAATCATAGGTGCTGTAAAATATTTCTACTTATCTTCTAGGCAATGCTAGCTAGCATTAGTGGCTGATATGAAATTAAAAAAAAAAAAAAGCACTTAAAACACCCGCCTACCTCAAAATATCTCCACCATTACAAGTACATCAAGTTGCCTGAAATTTTTAGCTTCAAAGTCACTTGTTTGAGGTAAATTACAATTCTCCAAAGAAATCTAGAACTATGAAAATTTTAACCTCTGAGGGAAATGCCTTAGCAGTTGGAAACACAACTTGTAGATATTTAGGAATTCAATGAAAAGGAAATAGGCCATAGAAGAGAGATTATTATGATAGAATGGTTCAGAGGTGGGGAGAATTATGTGTTCAGGCTCTTGCCAGAATGAGGCACAGCAAGGCAGAGAGCTTTGAAAGTAAGTAGAGACTTAGCGCCTGTGGCTCAAGTGGCTAAGGCGCCAGCCACATACACCTAAGGTGGTGGGTTCGAATCCAGCCTGGCCCGCCAAAACAACAATGACAGCTGCAACCAAAAAAAAAAAAAAAGAAAGTAAGTAGAAACCTCCAGTAACGGGAAGTGAAGGCAAAGGAAACAGACTAATTCTGTAGCCTCCTTTTTTCTATTGCTGGCTTTGTTTCGAGCACATACATGATTCTGGAAAACAAAGCACAGTGTTCTTTTTTCTAACTAAAGTCCTTTGAATTCCACTGGCATTGCCACTGAAACTGGAAAGTGTAGAAGAATATTTTGAAAATGTACCAACCCAGTATGGAGCCCTTTCCTGCGAGAATTAGCAGCCATCATGCACATTAGTCAACAGAGTACTCCTGGAAGGTCAGCAGCATGTAATTGGAGCAGGTATCACTAACGTTACAGAAAGATCCTAGGAGACAGCAGCTAAGAGAAAGAGGAATTTGACCTGAGGCATGTAGCCTGAAGCAACTGGAAAGCTAGATCATAACGTGTTTAAAATTGATCCTTCCAGGTAGTTCTTTAGAAGACTCCTTTACTGTCAAGAAGGGTTTAATTTGATTATGAAAGGGTTATAGGAAAGGAGCATATGAAACCTTGAAGCTGGCTGGGTATCCTTAATTGTAAAACTAAGTTGTTTGGGACGAATGATCATAATTTACCTGCTTCAGCACCTAAGACCATCCTGGACATATACTCCCTGAAACTCAAAGGTACTCTGCTCTGCCCCTGCGTTTCTGCGTGTAACTTTCCATTAACTTTGCTGCTGACCTCTGCATCCATCACTTCCCAGCTTCTCACTGGTGTATGCAACGGTGCCCAGGATGAGACAGGAGCTGAGATGTTCAGGCCAGGTTTATTGAGAAGGGAAGATGACCCATTTGGGCAGTGAAAAGGTGGTGGGTGTCTGTGCCCATGGGGCTCTTTTTCATGGGGCTCGAGGGGGTGGGCAAATTCCACATATTGCCTGGAAAGTTAGGGTCCTTTGGCACAAACTTCAAAGGTGGGGATAACTGTATCCTTTGTGTCTTTGTCTTAGGAGGAGGGGAGAGGGTTCATGTGTGGCATCATTAGGCTCCCCAACACCTGCCTCCTGTATAAGTCCTTATTCACAGGCACTGTCTAGTCTGTCTCTTGCATCCGTCAGTAAGTTCTCCTCTCCCTGCACTGATGCTGGGTTATGCAACCTTTTGGCTTCTGTCTTGGGCCACACATTAAATATGTAAATGCTAATGAAAGCTGATGAGAAAAAAAAATCCATACATAATTTTCAAGTTAACCACCAACACAGATAAGCAAAAATGTCCTCACGTAATCCACATGCTGCCTGCAGGCCATGGGCTGGACATCCCTGGTGCATATCACTCCCAATAAGTTTCAAGTTATAACCTCATGGTCTCATTGACCACTGGGAGAACATCCTCCCCTGACTACCAAATGCCAGATAAACCTGAGAACATATCAGCAATGCAGATGAGACCCTGGAAATTTTTCATTTTCCATATAAAAAACTAAGACTCAAAGAGGTTAAATAACTTACAGTCACAAAGCTAAAAAGAACAATAATATTTATAGTATTATTTATTAAACATTTACCATATGCTGAAACTGCTGAAGAATTTATGCACATTATCTTAGAATTAGAAATGTAGGGCTCGGCTCGGCACCTGTGGCTCAGGTGGCTAAAGCGCCAGCCACATACACCCAAGGTGGCAGGTTCAAATCCCCAGCCCAGGCCCACCAAACAACAATGATGGCTGCAACCAAAAAATGGCCAGGGGTTTGTGGCAGGCGCCTGTAGTCCCAGCTACTTGGGAGGCCGAGGCAGGAGACTCGCTTGAGCCCAGGAGTTGGAGGTTGCTATGAGCTGTGATGCCATGGCACTCTACCCAGGGGGACAGCTTTGAGGCTCCGTCTCAAAAAAAAAAAAAAAAGAAATGTAGGGCTCAGTTCTGGCTTTCATTCTCCTCCCACTGTGTATTTATTGAAGGAGTTCAGGAAGTTCCATCCCCAAATCTGCTACATTGGTATAATGGTTACTTCACACTGAGGACACTTGGGGGACAAGGAATGTAAGAGGAGGCTTTATCTGCACTCTGCTTATCTGCCTAAAGGCAGGTCCTCCAAAAGAACTCAGTTGTCACTCAGTTGTTTCCCAGGTGTTTCATCAACCATAGAGAATTGAGTCTTATCAGAAATCCAGGCGCAGTGGCTAACGCCTGTAATCCTAGCACTTTAGGAGGCTGAAGCAGGTGCATTGCTTGAACTCAGGGAGTTCAAGACCAGCTTGAGCAAGAGCAAGACCTCGTCGTCTCTAGTAGCAATAGAAAAAATTAGCCAGGTGTTGTGGCAGGCGCTTATACCCCCGCTACTTGGGAAGCTGTGGCCAGAGGATCCCTTGAGCCCAGGGGTTTGAGGTTGCTATAAACTATGATGACACCACCACACTCAAACCCCAGGGTGACAGAGAAAGACTGTCTCAAAATAAAAAAATCTTATCACAGGAGAGAAGACTAGACTTTAGTGCCATACCCAGACACATTGTTTCAAACTATCATCTGTTCTTCTAAGAGGCCATTCGTATTTCCCCCAAAATCACTTACTCTCACCTATGTTTCCTACATCCCCTCTCCCCTATACGGAGGGTTTATAAGCTTCTCAGTGAAATTTTGGGTTTTCACCTTTCTCTCCCACGTTGTCCCTGTGCACACAATAAATGTGTATATCTTTTCTCCTGTTTATCTGCTTGTTGTCAGTTTATTCCATAGACTTAGTTACTGAACCCTCAGAGGGTAGAGGGAAGGTCTTCTCTCCCCTAAAAAACCATAATTGCATAGTTACACTGAAAAGTGCCATAGTACAAATCAATGTAAAACATTGAGGGAGTACAGCATAACGGCCGTAAAAATCTGGAAGCAACCCAAATGTCCCTCAGCAGGTGGATGGTTAAATAAATTGTGGCTACCCATACAGCGGAATATGACCCACAGAAGGAACAAACCACTGAAACACACAGTAACACAGACAAATCTCAAAATGACTATGCTGAGCAAAAGAACGCAGAGGTAAGAGTGTATATGTTATTTGAATCCATTTATATGAAACTCTAGAAAACATAAAGAAACTCTACCCTTGTGTGGGTATCCCACCTGTGGTCCACAGGCCACAGGCAGATTATATGAGGAATGTTTTGCCTCTCGGTGGTGTCTGATACCTCGAAACACAGACATTGATACACCATGACATTTTTTGGTCATTGATACACAGTGGTCTCTGATACACAGACATTTTTTTTCAGCTCATCAGTTTTCATTAGTGTTTGTGTATTGAACTTGTGGCCCAAGACAACTCTTCTTCTCTCACTGTGTGGTAGAGGGAAAAAAAAGGTAAGTTGGACACCCTGCCAGTGACAGAAAGCTGATGAGACCTATGGCTGTGGTCAGGGTGAGGGATGATTAACTGAGAAGGGCAGGTGGTAACTTTTTAAGGTGACAGAAATGTTCTATGTGTTGATTGGGGTAGTAGACACATAAGTGTATACATTTCTGAAAACTCATTGAACTGTGCACTAAAAAGGAACACATTTTATTACATGTAAATTACATTTTATTAAAGATGATTTCTTAAAAAAAAATCACTGGTAAAAAAGGAAGGATTGGGTAAAAGAAGAGGGAGTGGCTAATTTTCCAGAGTGGTGAAGGAGGGTTAGACAAAAAAAGGTACAGTCCTCCCTCGGTATCCAGCAGGGGTCAGTTCCACGACAATTGAGGATATCAAAATGATGATGCGTAAGTCCCTGTTATGAGATGGTGGGTAGTATTTGCATCTAACCTATGCACAGCCCCCTACATACTTTAAATCATCTCTAGTTTACTTATAATACCTAATACAATGTAAATACTATGTAAATAGTTGCTGTACTGTATTGTTTAGGGAATCATGATAAGAAAAAAAAGTCTGTACATGTTCAGTACAGACACAACTTTTTCCTAAATGTTTTTGATCCTCTGTAGTTGGTTGAATCTGTGGATGCAGATCTCAGAGATCTGAAGGGCTGACATCTTTTTATTTCAGGTTAATTTGAGGGTACAAAGAATTAGGTTACAACATTTGCATTTGTTAGGTTTGGTCCCTGCTGTAGTTGTATCCTGCCCCCAGAAGGTGTGCCATATACACCCCCACTGTGCCCATTAAGTAGGAGCACACCATTCTCCCTCCCTCCTACCTTCTCTCCCTCCCTCGTTCCCCCTCTCTGGATCCCCCCCCTGTATTAAATTGAATTGAATTTTACTCCTATGTCGGCATGTATTAGATCATCTATTGACTTCATATTAGTATTGAGTACATTGAATACTTGCTTTTTCATTCTTGTGATACTTAACTAAGAATAATGCATTTCAGCTCCATCCGGGTTAATATAAAAGATGGAAGGTCAACATCTTTTTTGGCTGAATAATACCACATGGTATGTATGTATATATATCACAGTATGCCCATCCTGGGCTGATGGGCATTTAGGTTATTTCCACATCTTGATGATTGTATATTGAGTTGTGATGCCAAGTAACGGGATTGCAGAATCAAATGGAAGGTCTATTTTGAGTTCTTTGGGGACTCACCATACTGCTTTCCAAAGAGACTGCTAGTTTGCAGTCTCACCAACAGTGTCAAAGTGTTCCTGAAGAGCTGACTTTATTTATTTTTTTTTATTTTATTTATTTATTTATTATTTTTTTGAGACAGAGCCTCAACCTGTCCCCATGGGCAGAGTGCTGTGGCATCACAGCTCACAGCAACCTCCAACTCCTGGGCT
>NW_003852401.1:43416504-43418733 GCF_000181295.1 Otolemur garnettii
GGACCACTGGCACCCTGCCACAACGCCCGGCTATTTTTGGTTGCAGCCGTCATTGTTGTTTGGCAGGCCGGGCTGGATTTGAACCCTCCACCTTAGGTGTATGTGGCTGGCGCCTTAGCCACTTGAGCCACAGGCGCCGAGCCTGAAGAGCTGACTTTAATAAACAAATTGGACTTTGAAGAGTAGGAAGTTATCAAGAGGGAAGAAGGAATTGGTGGTGGGAAAATGGAATGGAGGGTTTTACAGACAACAGGATCCGGGAGATGGGCCCAACAACCTTGGGGAGAGGCACCATCTCTAAATGGAATTAGTAGGGAGAAACCTGATTTGGTGTGGGCCTCTAGGTAAACCAGGGCACCTCTCTGAGCCTTGGGTCTCTATCTTTTATAAAACTGAAGAGCTGAAAAATAAATAAACATAAGGGCTATGCTAAACGATCTTTAAGATAATGTTTTCAAGTAGGTGAAGCCAAGAAACATTACTGTGATCAGAGTGGCTTACAGGCAAGCTGCCATTCATCTCAACCCCCCTGTCTGGCTGCCCAGGGTCTGCTGGTGTCTATTCTGATTGGTAGGTGCCTAAGCAGAAAAGGCTGTTAATACTGTGTTAGTGCTGGATACAAGCATGCAGAGGTATTGAACCCCTTACCCCTCAGGATAGCTGAAGGTCCTAAGCTTACTACTTCTAGCCGCTAACCACCCTGTTCATTTTTCTTGGTATATGATATAAATATCAATTTGGGGGCAAAAACTGGAAGCATTAAGAGCTCTTTCAGAGTTTATCTGTGAATCTGTAAGACTATCATTTACATTTCCAGAGGGACACATTCTATAATCCTTAGTAAATACCTATGGGAGGCCACAAAAAAATTAAATGGGTGTTCTCTTTGGGGAGTTTCAGAAAGGAAGAAAGATGCTTACAGCCAAAAAGGTAAAGAATTTGGAGGTAGTTGTATGAAGAGGTGGCTTTTGGAGATACCTAGAATTATACCTGTAGCACCACCTTTCCTTTGATATGCCTTGGGCAAGCCATTTATGCATTTCCATTGCCTCCACTAGACTCTGACCATCTCTTGATCAAGGACACCTAATCAATGGTAGTTTATTATAGCAGTCCACAGTGACTCAGACATGCTTCACAAGAGCAGAGACCTTATCTGTCTCATTCACCATTGCATAATCAGGTATCTGCCTAACAACCTGGCTCATAGCAGTTACTCAATAAATGTTTGTTGACTTAAAAAGTTAATTAATTTAGCGCCATCTTTAAGTACAGTAGTGTAAACTAAAATAAGAAAGACAATTGAAAGCAGAAAGTAACTAAGGTGAGCTGTATTCATTCTGGTCTAAGCAAGAAATAAAATAGGCTTAGATATTTCAAATGAGGAAGTTTAATGGAGGGACAGAAATAGTCCTTTCATGAAAGGACCAAACAAAAGATATTAAGGGACCCAGAGCTGGCAGTAGTAGGAATCTCTCATCATCACTAGGACTGAAGATGGGAGGAGAGGGAATATGTTATCAGAGCCTCCTTGGGAGGAGGGGCCATTCTTGCAAGAGCTATAGCTGTGGAATGAAGCTGCCACTGTCCAAAATGCAGAGCTCATATGGGGAGGAAATGGTGAAATCAATACCCTGACCACCGTGTTCTCTACACTGAGCTCACAAAATCTAACTGGAAGCTAGTATATAAGAGACGCCAGAGACATAACCCCTAGAGGTAGCCTCCAGGAACACCAAAAAGGTAAAGAATTAATCTTGGTTAGGCAAATGGAAATAACTAGCAGAGATAGGTTCTTTTGAGAGAGTAAAGAAAATAGACTACAGAAAAAGGGGAAAAAGTCAAAGACAATAGAAATCCTCAAAACAAGTGTCAATTCTGTTGCTCTTCAATCTCATTTTTTTTCTTATAAAAGGTGCATTCATTAGTTTCCCTGGAGTCTTATTGCTGCCCTCATCTTCTTACTGTTGTCTTTGAGTATGAGTATTTAACTATCACAGAAAGTGTCAGGCAGGGCAGGAGCTATGGCTCACACCTGTGATCCTAGCACTCAGGGAGACTAAGTCAGGTGGATTGCCTGAGCTCACAGGTTCAAGACCAGACTGACTGTAGTCCCAGCTACTCTGGAGGCTGAGGCAAGAGAATTGCATAAGCCCAGGAATTGGAGGTTGCTGTGAGCTGTGTGACGCCAGGGCACTCTACCAAAGGCAACAAAGTGAGACTCTGTCT
>NW_003852401.1:43418809-43421508 GCF_000181295.1 Otolemur garnettii
GCCTATAGTTCCAGCTACTGGGGAGGCTGAGGCAAGGGGATAACTTGAGCCCAAGAGGTTGAGGTTTCTCTGAGCTATGATGCAAGGGTGACAAAGTGAGACTCTGTCTCAAAAAAGAAAAGAAAAGAAAAGAAAATGTCAGGCATATATAAAAGTAGAAAGACTGTTAAAAAAAAAAAAAACATTATACCACCCAGTTTCAACAAGTAAAAACTCACAGCCAACCTTTTCACCTTTATACTCCTACCCAGATCATTTTAAAGCAAATTCCAGACATACATACATATTTCAATGTGTTGCTAAAGACTCTAAAATATAACTATAATATTATTAAACCGAAAAAAATTTACCATTGATAGCACCTGTATATCATCAAATATGTGGTGTGGTCAGGTTTCACAGGTCCTTGAATTCCCTATAGAATTTTGTTTTCATACTTTGTTTTTTAAATCAGAATTTCAGTAAGATACATATACTGCAATTGGTTTTCTTTTCCTTTTTTAGGTCTTTCAACTCAATTTTTTTTTTTTTTGTTAAGGAAACAGGTTGTTTATTTCCCACAGGGCTGGATTTCCTGATTGCATCCCAAGGGTGCAATTAACACATTCCTCTAACCTTTACACCGGTGCTTTCAATTTAAACTCTTGATATTCAGGTTACTTTTTTTTTGCAAGACAATTTCATGGGTGGTGTTGTATTTCTCCCTCAAGAGGCACATGATACCTAGTTGTGTGTTTGTGTGTGAGCGAGCAGTTGATGATGACAGTTGCCTCGGTTGATTAATTTACTAGGAATTGAAAAATAGTGATACTCTAACTTTATCATTCTTTTTTATTTATTAGCTGGAATATAGCTATAAAGAGAAACTTATCATCATCAACTATTGGGTTACCATATGGTATAACTAATTCAGAACAAGTGTCTGTATTTATTTTTGTTTTTATTATTATTATAAAATAAATGCTTGATCCCTTCCTCTTTAATTACCAGTTTTCAACATAATGAATTAGTTCCCTAGCATCCTCTAAAGATGACTAGTGTTATTCTTTTTCCTTTAGTATGATTATGAACTCATGTATTTTAAATATATTTGAAGTATTTATTTTTTTTCTTTTTTTTGAGACAGAGTCTCACTATGTCACACTTGGTAGAGTGCTGTGACGTCATAGCTTACAGCACCTCAAACTCTTGGGCTCAAGCAATTCTCTTGCCTCAGCCTCCCAAGCAGCTGGGACTACAGGCGCCGGCCACAATGCCTAGCTACTTTTTGTTGTAGTTGTCATTGTTGTTTAGCAGGCCCGGCCCAGTTCGAACCCGTCAGCCTCCGTGTATGTGGCCCACCCTAACCACTGACCTACTGGTGCTGAGCCATATTTGAAGCATTTCAATCCTTTGCAGTTATTTATCCCTATTAATGTTCTCCATCTTTAACCAGTGGAAATCTATTAAAGTTGGTTCCAAGTTCCATGAATAAAACTCTAATAGTCTTTGTTAGCTTTCTTATTGTCTGGTATTATAAGATATTCCAGCCTCATCTTTTATTTTCCAGCCCCAAATTGGAAGTAACCATTTCTTCAGGGTGCCCTGGTGCTACTTTCCTATTCAGTAGGAAAAAAACCTAAAAACAATGACCATCTAGATAGCAATGAACACCTGTAGTGACCAGATTGTGCTCTCAAACCAGCATTGTTTCAGTAGCCCATTGTTTCTAGGTCTTCTGAATAGTGCTAGGAAATTAGGGTAAATTGCAAAATGAGCACCAATTTCTCTCCTTAAGTGTCTCTTCTCTATGTGACTTTGACACTCCTTCTATTAGGAGGTAGAATCACTATATCCCCTGAATCTGCATTTTGCCATGTAATTTGACTGGGACAACAGCAAAGGTGACAAAGATAGAGAATTAGAAGGCATGAGTGGAGTGGGGCTTCCTCACCACATTACTGGAATGAGTGTGGATTAGCTTCTTAGTTTAAAAAAAAAAAAACACAGGAAGAGAGGCACCCACCATCCTGGTTTTCC
Source organism: Otolemur garnettii (assembly GCF_000181295.1). NCBI lineage: Eukaryota > Metazoa > Chordata > Mammalia > Primates > Galagidae > Otolemur > Otolemur garnettii. The sequence continues at coordinate 43,420,829 of NW_003852401.1, forward strand.
CAGCTGAGGCCCCAGACATGAGAATTATGCCATCCTACACAATTCATCCCCAAACAAGCTACCCCAAATGAGAAGAAGCATGCAGCTGACTCACAGGATCATGAGAAATAAAACTGTTTCTTGTTTTAAGAAGAGCCTTGGGGTGGGTCATTAAATTGAGAGAGGATACTGGAGAGGGGCGAGGTCTGGGAGAACAGGTCTTCTCAGGGAGACCACTAGGATGCACCTGCCATGGTGACTCAGCTCTTGGGAATTTATAGGCTTAACTCCCTGGAACTTGGAAATTTCCAAGTTCTGTGAAATCCTGTAGTTCTGTGGGGGCTGGAGTAGCATCTCCTGCTTGATTCAAACTGGCCAATGGGAAGGGTGCCTGTGGGGTGGAACTTTTTGACTGTCAATAAAAAGGGAAAGACCAAGCCAGTTGGAGAGCGCGGCCATTTGGAAATCTCCTATGCCCAGCCGATGAATAAAGCCCTTCCTCCTATAACTATGGTGTTTGGGCTCGGTGCCTGTGGCTCAAGTGGCTCAAGTGGCTAAGGCGCCAGCCACATACACCTAAGGTGGCGGGTTCGAATCCAGCCAGGGCCCACCAAACAACGACGGCTGCAACCAAAAAAATAGCTGGGCGTTGTGGCGGGCGCCTGTGGTCCCAGCTACTTGGGAGGCAGAGGCAGGAGACT
>NW_003852401.1:43421557-43445420 GCF_000181295.1 Otolemur garnettii
GCTTGAGCCCAGGAGTTGGAGGTTACTGTGAGCTGTGATGCCACAGCACTCTACCCAGGGCGACAGCTTGAGGCTCTGTCTCAAAAAAAAAAAGTAAACATGATAACTCATTTGTTTTATCTTAAGCTACATATAGAAAGGTCTCAGAATAATACTATTAATACCACCTCTGCCACAGGTTGGGAATCTCTGGGAGTAGACTGAGAGGGAGTTTGGGGCACAAAAGGAGAAATAAACAGATAGCAAAATGAATTGTGCAGAAGACAGATCCGTATGATGTGATCAAGTCCCTCAAAACTTTGGCCAACCCAGCAGGGAATTCTGGAATGAAAAATGTCTACCATAGATGTCACATGTTGGGCCAAACTGGCCAGACTTTATGTTGCTGTCCTACTTTGTCACCAGATGTGGATGTACTAGAAAGGGCATGACTTTACGCATGGTGGCTCTTGCATATGAGCTCAGGGAGCTGACAGTCGGAGGCTGTCCATTCCCAGCAGCAAGAAGTCCTTTCCTGCAGGAGGATCTTAGCAGCCCTTCCACATCCATACTGCCATCCCCAACAATATGGCTGCTGAAAACAGGATTATTGTCATAGTTTTTTTTCGTCCTTGGAGTATATGCCTCTAGGACCAAGTATCAAATTATTGAACAGATGGTCCCCAACTTAATGGTTTGACTTATAATTTTTCAACTTCACAGCGGTGTAAAAGCAATACATATTCAGTAGGTACCACACTTCAAAACTGAATTTTGATCTTCTCCTGGATCAGCAATGCTCTCTTGAGTTGCTGGGCAGGGCCAGCAATTTGTAGCTCCCAATCAACCACATAATCTGAGAATAAGCAACAGATTCTATACTCTGCAGTTTTTAATTACATGAGATATGCAACATTTGCTTTAAAGTAAGTTTTGTGTTAGATGACTTTTCCAAATGGTAGGTTAATGTAAGTGTTCTGTGCATATTTATAGTAGGCTAGGCTAAGTTGTGGGGTTGAGTAGTTTAGATGTATTGAGTGCCTTTTCAATTTGATGGGTTTGTTGGGACCTATCAAGCTAGGTCCTGAGGAGCATCTGTATTTTAAAGACATTCAGAATGATATCTCTCTCTGTAGTTATCCCATCAACTGGATCTTATTTAGAGTTCATTTGTTTGTATTTTAATTTTACATTTAATTTTATATTATGATTATTTAAAGCATTGCATGGTTTCAAAATCAAATATATTTGTAAACAAAACATATTTGAAAAAAATCAAGCTTCTATCTCTGTCTCCCCTTTCTCCCCTTCCCTGTAGGGGGATAATTCATTTTTAAAATTTAACAGTTTCTCCTTCCATTTTTTTTTCTGTAAAGGTGGGGGCATGTCTTGCTAAGTTAGCTAAGCTGGTATCAAACTTTTGGCTTCAAGCATTCCTCCTGCCTTGGCATCTTCAAAGTGTTAGGATTACAAGTGTGAGCCATTACACCTGGCCAGACACATGTCCTTCCATTTTATTGTTCATTTTAAGTCACTTCACTAAGCAATTTTAGATAAAATAAATCTTTTTTTTTTTTTGGTAATAGGAATAATTTTCTTAAGCCTGGAATAGTTTACTGAAGTCTTCTTTGCTCCACGAATGTGTAGTCTAAGGGGCTTGCAGAGGGAAATGTACCATTGGATTTCTTTATGGACTGATTCTCAAGTGAGATGTGATTTTAAAAGTCATACATTCTCTGCTCCCAAAATGATGAAGTGTCAGGATCTGCCTCTGACACCACTTGTCAGGGCCTAGGACTGGCCAGGTCTCGGGCCTGGCTTAGGTAGGTTCTGGACGTGGACCACTGAGCTACCTTGCTCAGGAACAGTTTCTCTTAGGTGCTTGAGGGCTATCTACTTCAGCTGGAGAGAGAGAGTGTGTGTGTGTCTTAGAGAGAGTAAAGCAGTCTTCTTAGAACAGATACATCTTAGTCTTTAGCAGAGCTTGGTAATGTTTAGCAGAGAGACGCCGTGGGGGCGTTCTGCAGGCAGAAGAGGAGACAGAGTCAGAGTATGCGTGTCCATGATAGTGTGTGCATGCTTTTTGACTGCCTTCTCCTCCAGCCTAACATAAGGCTGAGCTCGTGCCTCTCAACACCACAGGTGTAGAGACTGCCAATTCACCAATGCTCTCATCTCATGATCTCTCTCATGCTTGTTAGAACTAAATCTCTCTCCATGCCCTTTTCACCAAGGTGTTCCATTGCAGGTATTTCCTATAACTCTCACTCCTCCTAGCCATAGGCTATATGGGCTGCTACAATGAAGACTCAGGCAATTTGTACTGTTTTGTCTCCAAGTTATTGCATAGAGGTGTGCATCCCACTGTATTGGAGTGAACCTTCTGAAAAATTAAGTTTCAGAAATAGGTTACCCAAGGCTTCCTTCCAATTGCTATTTGGATCAGGCCTCTCTATTTTTTCTTGGTTCCACTCCAATAGCTAAATTAAATTAATAAGAATTTGTAGCTCACTTCCATAATGCAGTGCATACAGTTTAGAAAATGGTTGCTAGATATTGTTGAGGATATGACTAAAGGCCAGGGTCAGTGTTTGACTCTATATTTTTTAATATTTTATTTTCATTTATTTTTTGAGATAGTCTCATTTTGTTGCCCTCGATAGAGTGTCATGGTGTGATAGCTCACAGCAACCTCAAAGTCTTGAGCTCAGGAGATCCTCTTGGTTCAGCCTCCCAGGTAGCTAGGACTATAGACACCTGCCATACCACCTGGCTTTTTTTAGAAACAGGGTCTCACTCTTGCTCAGACCGGTCTCTAACTCCTGGGTTTAAGCAATTCACCTGCTTCAGCCTCCCAGAGTGGTAGGATTATAGGCGTGAGCCACTGGGCCCGGCTTCAGTGCTTGACTCTAGAAGATAGGCATCAAGTGGATTTTTTAAAAGCCATTTCAATAATCCAACGATTTTTGTTCATTGAAAACAGACCTATTTTGCATAGAATTTATGTTTCCTAGGACACTTCCTCAACTGCAAGTCTTTGAACCAGGCTTTGGGAATAAATTAAAATGCTGCTGCTTCATATTGGGGAAAAATTGTCTTCTAATTTTAGAATCATACTCCTAGCTCTAGAAAGAGCTGCTTCTATGCAGGTTAAGAGCCATAACATAATGCACAGCCAACCCCTTCAACACAGAATGTTCCTATTATGAACAGAGCCTAGAGGAAAACAAGCTAAACATACTGTCAGAAAGACTTACGTAAGATTTCCACATAGCAACAGCTGTTTTCTCTCTGAGGTTTTTAATTAGAATCTCCAGAGAATCTCCTCTAAATCAAAGCTGGTTAAAACAATTTTATCTACTATGAAAAAAAGGAAACTCACTAAGATAATTTTTTATTTCATATGTTATTTCTAAGATCTCATAAATAGGAAGGGAAAAACAAAATGATTTTACTTTATTTCCCCCAATGTTAACTCTTTAGAAAAAGTCAAGGGTGCATTGTAAAACTTAGGGTCTGTGAATAGAAATGTGTTATTTTATTGTTTTTATAGGAGGTCATTGTAAGTACACAATTAAAATTATAAAGTAAAATTACATGATTTTGTAAGCATTTACCTTCTAGCTGCTTGAAACAAAGAAATACAAATGATAGTACTAATACTATTACAATACTACATTGGATCTTAGCTAAAAGGCAAAAAAGCAATATATTACTATACTACAAAATACCTTCTGAGTTTAGAGAATGCTTTCCTTGTACTAGACAAGGGGTCAGCAAACTATGGCCTATAAGCTAAATTCAACCTGCATTCCAGATTTAGGATCTTAAAAAAATAATATCCTCATTACTATTTTAGTCTCTTCTTAGCTAATTTATTTTGCTTTCTGGCAATTTAAAGAACTTAATTTTCTGGCTAGCTAACTTTGATAAGAGGCAGTATATGTGCGTGGGGTCTGAAGTGAGCTTCAGATGCTGCCTATGAATGGCCTTTACATTTTGAAATGACAAGGGGGGGAAATCAAAGGAGGAATAATAATTTCACAGCACATGAAAATTATATATGAGCCTCAAATGTCAGTGTCTGTAAAGTTTAATTGGACCTTTACTATATCTATACATGTTGTCTATTGCTTTCACACTACAAGTGCAGAGTTAAATTATTGCAAGAGACCATGTGGCTTACAAAGCCTAAGATATTTACTATCTGGTCTTTCACAGAAAAAGTTTGCCAATCCACCACCCCACAAGGCAGAATGGGAGTGAAATTTACACTGATGAGTCACACAGACAAGATCCCTTGCCTCAGGGAACTTATCATTAAGCTACCATCTCATTTAAATCCATAACTGTAGCTCTGCGGCTAGCGCATGCCAGCCACATATACTGGAGCTGGAGGGTTCAAATGCGGCCCAGGCCTGCTAAACAACCATGACAAGTACACCCCCCACAAAAAAAAATAGCCAGGCGTTGTGGTGGGTGCCTGTAGTCCCAGCTACTTGGGAGGCTGAGGCAAGAGAATCACCTAAGCTCAAGAGCTGGGGGTTGCTATGAGCTGAGACTCCACAGCACTCTACCCAGGGTGACAGCTTAAGACTCTATCTCAAAAAAATAAATAAGTAAGTACATAAATAAATCTCATAACAAGTCTTGGGCAGAGGTGCAGCATTATGATTATCTACACAAGGCAACCAAGGCATGGTATTGTCATGCCAAAGAAAATCAATGTACAGAGAAGTTAAGGATCTTGTCCAAATCCACACAGGGCCGGGTGTGGTGGCTCAAGCCTGTATTTCCTAGCACTCTGGGAGGCCAAGGTAGGAGGATACCTTTAGATAAGGAGTTCAAGACCATCCTGAGCAAGAGCAAGATCTTGTCTCTACAAATAAGAGCAAACTTAGGAAGTGTAGTGGCATGCACCTGTAGTCCCAGCTACTCAGAAGGCTGAGGCAGGAGGATTGCTTGAGCCCGGGAGTTTGAGTTTGCAGTGAGCTATGATGATGCCACTAAACTAAGGTAACAGAGTGAGACCCTGTCTAAAAAAGAAAATCCACACTGATCACTGAGGAAGGCAGGATCTGCAGCCCACACTTAGAGTGAGAAATTATCCTTCCATCCTTTAGAGTGCAATATCTACACATAAATTATTTTGGATTCCTCTTCACAGGAAATGTGTCACTTACCCCCCCATACATTCAACGATTCAATTAATCCATTTAATCACTTATTTATATCAGCACGAACTCATCAAATATTGTACTTTGGGTTATAATCCACACTATTTTATTTTGTTGCTTAAATTCTTCCATCTTTGGCTCCCAGGTCCCTTTGAAATATCCTTGCAAATGTGGTTTTTTTTTTTTTTTTTTTTTTTTGCTTTCTGGCACTACAAGTAGCTCTAGGCTCATCTTGTATATATCCTGCCCCAGTCCTAGAATTAGCCGTTTCTCCAAGGACCTTGAGATTCTTCTATTGGAGACCATTAGAAACCAAGATCTGGTTAGTCGGTGTGTTTGTTGCTACCAGAATGTTGTTTATTTTAGGTTCTCCCAGCTGACAAAGCAGAGAAATATATGTATATATACTAACCTGTGTGTGGTAGGCTAAAAATGCCCCCCTAAAACATATCTACCTCAAATCCCTGGGAACATGTGACTGTTATGTTGTTTGGGAAAAAATGGTCTATGCAATTATGATTAAGTTAAGGATCTTTAGTTGAGCAGATAATCCTGGATTATCCAGGTGTTTTTATGCTACATAAGAGAGACAAAGAGGAGGCAATATGACCTTGGAGGGGACATTGAAGCGATGCAGCCACAGCCCTGCCAAGGGATGCTGGAGCCACTACAGGCTGGGAGAGACAAGAAAGATTCTCTCCTAGAGCCTTTAGAGACAGTAAAGCCCTGCTAACAACTTGAATTCAGATTGTTGGCCTCCAGAACCATGAGAGAATAAACCTCTATTGTTTTAAGCACCCAGCTGGGGAAATTTGTTATAGTAGTCACTAATACAGATTTTAGACTGGGAAATGGATCCTGCTATAACCTATACCTAAAAATATGGAAATGGTTTTGGAATTGGATAATGGGCGTGGTCTGGGAGAATTTGAGGAACATGATAAGAAAATTCTAGAGTGCCTTGATCAAAATGTTGATAGAAATGTACTCAATGCTAATATGAAACCAATATATAAACAACTACACACCCACATGAAAGAAAAAACACTATTTTAGCAAGGGAGATGGGAGAGAAGAGAGAGGGAAGGGGGAGGGTGATGGGTGGGATCTCAGTGTGCACAGCATGGGGGTGTTCAGCACCCACCTGGGTGAAGGGCTCAACTACAACTTGAACTTTACCTTAGAAATGAAAACAATGTAACCTAAACATTTATACCCTTATATTAATCTGAAAAAAAATTGTTGGTAGAAATATGGCTATTACATGCTTTGCAAGTGAGGGTTCAGGAGGAAATGAACACATTATTGGGAACTGGAGGAAATGATCCCTGATACGGTGGCAGAAACTTTGGCTGAAGCAGAACTTAGGCATTTAGCTAAGGAAATTTCTGATCAAAGTGTTGAATATGTGACCTAGTTTCTTCATGCTAAATGTAAGAGGAAAGAGATAAATTAAGGAAGGAATAGTTAAGCAAAAAAGGAATCAGTACTAGGTGACTTACATTCTCAGTTGTTCAGTTTTCAAAAGAGGCCCAGGTTAGATGATTGACTGCTGGGGAAGTATGTTCTGGGGAGAAGATTAAGCATATGGTTGGACATCCTTTTGCTGAAGAGATTAGGCTTGTGACTATGCATCCATTCAACCACCTCACCAGGAGCCAGGAATAGAGACAGTTTTCTATGAAAGATCTGAGGAGGCCTCTTTTGTATAATAGCATACATCCTCATGGCATACACAGGAGACCTGCAAGGTTTTTGAAAATGTTATATCAGCAGAAACATTGGCAGTTTGGAATGGGAAGGACAAGGAAACAAGCTAAAAAATACTCAGTGATAAACATATTCTGCCCTCCAGAAAAAAGAAAGAATATCCTGGGAGTGGGAGACAACTACAACAGGGACCTAACATAACAAACACCAACATTGTAACCTAATCATTTGTATCCTCATATTAATCTGAAATTTAAAAAAAATCAATGAAAACAAAAAGAATAGCTCAGAGGAATGAGCCTTGGGTTCAGACAAATGAACCTTGGGCACAGACAGTGGAGCCTTAAGCCACCGAAGATTATTTCCCAGCCTTTAAACCTAATGGAGTTTGTCCTACTGGAGGTCACTGTTGCTCAGACCCAGTGACTTCTTTCTACCTTCTGTTTTCTCTCTTTTGAAATAGGAGTGTCTATAACGACTGTCCTGTGTTTGTTTCCACCATTACATTTTGGGGGTTTTTTTTTGTTTGTTTATTTGTTTTTTTTGAGACAGAGCCTCAAGCTGTCCCCCTGGGTAGAGTGCTGTGGCATCACAGTTCACAGCAACCTCCAACTCCTGGGCTCAAGTGAGTCTCCTGCCTCAGCCTCCCAAGTAGCTGGGACCACAGGTGTCCACCACAATGCTCGGCTATTTTTTGGTTGCGGCCATCATTGTTGTTTGGTGGGCCCAGGCTGGATTCGAACCCGCCACCTTAGGTGTATGTGGCTGGCGCCTTAGCCACTTGAGCCACAGGCGCCAAGCCCACCATTACATTTTGCAGGTAGATCATTTGTTTTCTAGTTTCACAGGTGCAGAGATGGAAAAGGGGTTTTGTTCCAGGATCAAGCAGAACCAGAATCTCACCCATTCCTGATTTACATGATTTAGATGATGAGATTTGGACGTTTTTTGGATGAAATTTTGGCTTTGAACTGATGCTGCAATGGGCTAAGACTTTGGGGAATGCTGGTATGGATGAATGTATTTTACATATGGGATGGACATAGATCTTTGGGGACCAGACGGCAGAAAATGGCTTCCCAAAACTACATCCACTTCAAATACTTAGTACCTGTGAATGTTGCCTTATTTATAAAAAAGATCTTTGCAGATGTAGTTAAATTAAGGATCTTGAGTTAAGGAGATAATTCTGGATTACCAAAGAAGGCCCTAGATGCCATCATTCATGTCCTTATAAAGGAGACACAGAGGAAAGATAGACAAAGAGGAGAGAATGTGACCACAGGCTTGGAATGACACAGCTCCAAGCCAAGACATGCCTGAAACCACAGACGGCTGGGAAAGGCAAGAAACAGATTCTCCCCTAGAGCTTTCAGAAGGAGCACCGCCTTGCCAATACCTTCCCTTGAAGACTTCTGGCCTCCAAAACTGTCAAAGAGTAAATTTCTTTGTTTTAAGCCACCCAGTTGTGATAATTCGATTTAACAGCCATAGCAAACTAAAACACCTGTGTGTAGTGTGTGTATATACACATATATAAATATTTCTCTCTTTTTTTTTTAAACAGAGTGTCACTTCATCACCTTCAGTAGAGTGCTGTGGCAACACAGCTCACAGCAACCTCAAAGTCTTGGGCTCAAGTGATTGTCTTGCCTCAGCCTCCCAAGTAGCTGGGACTACAGGCACTTGCCACCATGCCTGGCTAGTTTTAGAGATGGGGTCTCACACTTGCTCAGGCTCATCTTGAACTCTGGAGCTCAAGCAATCTGCCTGTGTCAGCCTCCCAGAGTGCTAGGATTACAGGCATGAGCCACCACACCCAGCCATATATAAATATTTCTGTGTGTAATTATCTGTATCTATATAAAGTTAAACATGAGTTTTTACTGTATCCGACTCCAATCCATCAACACATGGATCTTTCTAGTCTCCTATCCTTACTAATCTATAAATTCCTATTTCAACAGTGGCTCCCATATCTGTCATCTATTTACTTAATTGTTCAGTTCTGGTATACATATATAGCAATATCAGAAGTCCTACATCTTCAAGTAAAAAATAAATCCACTAGAGTACAGTACTATATGCAGTTCCTTTTGCCCTTAGTCTTACAGACTCCATTTATTTCAAAAGTTATTTATGTCAGCAACTTTTCCTGTTCTCCCTTTGGTAAGGTTGTTTCATACATTTCTAATACAGTTAAGTTGTCTTGTCTTGATCAGCATTTTTCCTGGTTTTCGATGACCTCTAGAATGGTATTTTTAATTTGCATACATTGTTGTGAGCTTCTATAAGTTTTTTTTTTTTTTTTTGAGACAGAGCCTCAAGCTGTCCCCCTGGGCAGAGTGCCATGGCATTACAGCTCACAGCAACCTCCAACTCCTGGGCTCAAGCGAGTCTCCTGCCTCCGCCTCCCAAGTAGCTGGGACCACAGGCGCCCGCCACAACGCCCGGCTATTTTTTGGTTGCAGCCGTCGTTGTGTTTTGGCGGGTCCAGGCTGGGGATTCGAACCCACCACCTTAGGTGTACGTGGCTGGCGCCTTAGCCGGTTGAGCTATAGGCGCCGAGCCAGCTTCTATAAGTTTTGACATACTCTTGTAATCCCAACACTCTGGGAGGCTGAGATGGGTGGATTGCTTGAGTTCAAGAGTTCAAGACCAGCCTGAGCAAGAGCAAGACCCTGTCTCTACTAAAAATAGAAAAAAAAAAAAAACTGAGGCAAGAGGATTTGCTTAAGCCCAAAAGTTTGAGATTGCTGTGAGCTATGATGATGCTATGGTACTCTATGCAGGGCAACAGAGTATGAATGTCTCAAAAAAGAAAAAAAGTGTAAGTTTTAACCAATGCATAATGTCATGTATGTGCAGTATCATGAGAGTAGTTTCATTGCTCTGAAAGTTCCCTGAGCTCCACCTGATTATTCCTCTTTCCCTCTGTGCAAATCTCTGGCACTGATGTCTATGCTGGCATCTCTCTAGTTTTGTCTTTTTCAGAATGTCACATGGCTGGAATCAGACAGCATGTAGCTTTCCAGACTGGCTTCTTTCACTTAGCAATATACATGTAAGGTTCTTCCTTGTCTTTTCGTGCTCAATCGTTCATTTCTTTTTATTGCCAAATAATATTCCATTGTATGACTATACCAAGTTTTGTGCACGCATAGGTTTTTCTCTCAAGTGGGGAAATACCTAGTACTATGATTGCTGGATCATATGGTAATGCCATATTTAGTTTGAGGATATTATTTTTATGGATACTCTTATTCTAGAAAACAAAAGGCATTTCACTGATAACTTTACTCTTTTAGGTAAGAACATCCAGGTAGTATGTGTTAGCACCTGATCACGTTCTCTATGTCTTTCTATTTTAAATATTACCTGTGAGGAAGAAAATTTTGATTTAAAACTGAATTAAATCATTTTTAAAGTTTTATTATTTTCATATACATATAATTAGGAAATTAATAGCCAACTTTGCTCTGACTAAGGAAGTCTGATTAACTAATTGAGGAATTGCTTTTCCCTAACATACAAGAGTCATCAAATTCAGTAAAATTGTAATGTATCGGGTACATTTTAAAACTGTATAAAAGAAATTTGTTGATTAATATATGCCTAAAATTCTTTGTAATTTTATTATGATTATAAATTTATTCTTTCTTGCCTGCTCCACTGATGAGCAGTCTGCTCCTGTTATTTCTCTTACACATAACTAACTAACTAATGCTATATATTATCTATTAATTTTTTTGAAAGCCAAGACTACAATCTTGTCCATCTCAATTCTTAGTCCAATATCTATGATATATTGACACTTATTTTTTATTTCATATTAATACGAGAGTACAAATTATTAGATTACCATGTTTGTGTTTGTTAGGTAAGGTCCCTGTTGTAGTTGTGGCCCTCACCCAGGAGGTGTGCCATATACCCCGACATTGTGCCCATTGGGTGAGAGCACACCAATCCCCTCTTTCCTCTTCTTTTTCCCTCCTCTCCCTCCCCCCAACTTGAATTAAATTGAATTTTTCTCTTGCGTGGGCATGTATCAATTCCTCTACTGACTTCATATTAAAATTGAATACATGGCACACTGACTTGCATACTCTACCCAGATTACAACAACAGATGCAAACACAGCCTGTATGACTTCTCTCCCAGCCACAGGAAAAGGCCGACCCTGCACCTGTGCTCACTGACTACCTGAACTTCGGATGCCTGAGTCAGCAGGCATTGACAAAGACTGAGCAAGCCAGGAGGTTTCTGGGAAAATGCAGAAATTTTCTAAAAATGGCAGAAATGCAAGTTCAGTGAAAACAGAGAGAAGGCAGATCCTTAAAGGTCTTGTGAAACCCATTATAGGGAGGGAAGCTGAGGCCAGAGATCAGATGGAGACAAGTCTCATCTCAACTGAGGCTAGCCACAGATAGGGGCTCAACCATCTGAGAAAGAGAGTGGTTGAGTCCTCGGAGCAAATTAAGCAGCTGATCTTGACAATGCAAGGCCAGGTGCTTGCCCTTGCCCCTCCTGCAGGAGCCCTGGAGCTCGGATTCCATTCTGAAGAGGAAGGGAGAGACAAATACTGTATTTCAGGGCTTCTCAGATTTTGATGTGCACACAAATCAGCTGGGAATCCTTTTGAACTACTGAATCTGATTCAGGGAATTTTGATAAAATTTGATTCTGATTCAGAAGATCTGGACTGGGGCCAAGAGTCTGCATTTCCAACAAGCTTGTGGGTGATGCCGATGCTGCCGGTCCGTGGACCACTACCTGAGTAGCAAGGCTACATTTGACTTAGTGTCAACTGAATTTGTAAGAAATCTCTGTATTTGGCTGAGTTTATCTAGAAGTGTCTAGATTAAGTTTTCTGAAACAGGGACTTGAGATAGAAATAAAGTTCAGTTTTAGAGAAATTAAAAAGTCATATTTTTATGTGCTGATAAATGACTTGAGAAATCCAGGCTCCTAGTGACTACTGTTATCTTTCAGTGTCCAATTCAAATGCACTCTCCTCCTGAAGTATTTCCCTAGTTGGAATCAACTATTTTTGAGAACCCTTATTTCCCGTTACTTTAAAAATTCAATAGATATTCCACACATGCCAAGAATCATAGGTATTTACTATAAATGCAGTGATGTGACCATCTCTTCTCATTTTCCCAAAACACAATGACTCATAGAAAGCACATAGTAATTGCTTATTGGATTGAAAATATAGATTGCAGTACATTGAGTGCCACAGCAACATTGAAAGGCAAGTGAGAACCAGACAGGCACTGGGCAACTCCATATCTCACTGAGAAAAAATAACTAAACATGGGCAAAGGAGACCCTAAGAAGCTGAGAGGCAAATGGCATCGCATGCATTCTTTGCGCAAACTTGTTGGGAGGAGCACAAGAAGAAGCACCCAGATGCTTCCATCAACTTCTCAGTTTTCTAAGAAATGCTCAGAGAGGTGGAAGACCATGTCTACTACAAAGAAGGGAAAGTCTGAAGATATGACAAAGGTGGACAAAGCCCGTTATGAAAGAGAAATGAAAACCTATATCCCTCCTAAAGGGGAAACGAAAAAGAAGTTCAAGGATCCCAGTGCACCCAAAAGGCCTCCTTCGGCCTTTTCTTGTTTTTTTCTGAGTATTGCCCCCAAATCAAAGGAGAACCTGCTGGACTATCCTTGGCTGATGTTGCAAAGGAACTGGGAGAGATGTGGAGTAACGCTGCTGCAGATGACAAGCAGCCTTATGTAAAGAAGGTCACAAAGATGAAGGAAAAATACGGAAAGCATACTACTGCATACCAAGCTAAAGGAAAGCCCGTGGCACCAAAAAAAGGAAATCTGCAAGGCTGAAGAAAAGCAAGAAAAAGAAGGAAGAGGAGGAAGATGAAGAAGAGGATAGTGAATAAGTTGTTTCTAGCACAGTATTTTTCTTGTCAACCGAGCCTGTAAGCCCCTTGCACATAGTTCACTCTTTTTAAGGAAAAAAAATTGAAATGTAAGAAAAAAATTGATTTTTAAATAGACTACACACAGAATGAGAATAGTATCTCAAAAGTTAAGGGCATCATGAAATCAAGCAGCTAATCCAAAAGCATTTGAAAAGACAAAATGCAAACAGAGATTGTTGGCTGGAAATTTTTCTCAGCAACAGAAGGAAGTGTTCTCACAGTCTGGGGGATAAGGATGATTCAGCTGAAACAAGTCCAGAGTTCCTTATGTGATTAAGTATTTAACCTTTAAGGTAACTGAAAAACTTTATCTTGAGTAAATCTAAACTTATGTTGTAAAGACTGCATTGCTAATAATAATGTACAAACTTAAAAATATTATCAAAGTTAGCTTATACCTTAGGGGAAATTGCCAAGCGTCAATTTTCTTTTAGTAATGGTAGTTTCAAAACTTAGGGAACCTTAAGACACCAATAAAATATAATATATATGTTTATATCTGTAATCTGTTTTCTATTTTGTCAAGTACACGTAGTTGAATTCATATAATTTGAATTAACACAGCGTGCTAGTCCTCTAATGTAGAGCATTAGAAAAATTAGAACATTAAACAAGTATTTTATTAATATTTATTCACAGCTTGTTCTGGTTTTGCTCAATCAGCAGATTTCTATTACTCATTTGGCAAGTAAACTTAGCACACAAAGAAGAAAAGCTCTTATAATTTAGAAAAAAAATCCCTCTACTCCCCCACATTAAAATCTCTTGCACTGGGGCATGAATTAGGTAGACCTTAAATAATCGTAGCAGTAATATTTACACAAATTCATGCACTGACATAGGAGGGAAGAAATGAGCTATAAAAATGATCATTGAAAACAGAAATTATGGCTTGGCGCCTGTGGCTCAAGTGACTAAGGCGCCAGCCATGTACACCCAAGGTGGCAGGTTCGAATCCCCAGCCCGGGCCCGCCAAACAACAATAATGGCTGCAACCAAAAAATAGCCGGGCGTTGTGGCGGGCGCCTGTGGTCCCAGCTACTTGGGAGGCGGAGGCAGGACACTAGCTTGAGCCCAGGAGTTGGAGGTTGCTGTGAGCAGTGAAGCCATGGCACTCTACCCAGGGGGACAGCTTGAGGCTCTGTCTCAAAAAAAAAGAAAACAGAAATTATTTTGTTGATCATGAAAGCTTCCCATAATTATCAACTTCCTTTTAAAAAGATGAACCATGCATTTAGTGATTTGATAGCCTCACCAAAGTCAAGAATAAAATTTTATTCTGCCTTCAAGATTCCAATCTGTCATTGCTGAACAGCTGAACCTATCACACCACAATCCAGGAGCCAGAGAAAGCTCTCTGATTTTGAGTGGTGAGTAAAGTTGGTTTTAATCCACATCAAAGTACACATGGGAGAACAACTGGCAGAGCACAGTCAGAAGAGCTTCTCTAGACTTTGTAAAACCTGAGGCCTTTGAAAGAAGGAATGGTCATTCTTTGCACCAATGTTAGCTATACCTCTTTTGTATGGCTGAGTCTTTCTAAAGTTTCCGTTCAATCCTGGTAGTTTTATTTTGTTTTTTCTTCCCACAGATCTTAAAATAACTGTTCATTTTAGTAATGCTTGAGGTCTCCAAACACTGAGAACATCTGTAGATTATTTTTAAAAGTTTATTTCTGTCTTTCCAGTGCCATAACTAAAGGTAGAAATTAGTTAATCCTTTCTGTGTATTAGATAATTTATTTCAATTAACTTTTCCATTCTTCAACATGAGTCAACCTAGAAACATAATGCTTTGGTATCAAATGTTTCCAAATTTAGTAATTTCTAAACCAATTATTGGAATCTATTATTAATTATTGTGCTAATGTTATTTATGCATGTATCTTTTTCAATGTTAGAATACATTATTACAATAAGACAAACAAGTAATGTTAGAATACAATGTTACAATACATGAATGAATATTCTTTTCTTCCTTATTTATTTATTTATTTATTTTCTGAGACAGAGTCTCATTATGTTGCCCTTGGTAGAATGCCATGGCATCACAGCTCACAGCAACCTCAAACTCTTGGGCTTAAGCAATTCTCTTGCCTCAGCCTCCCAAGTAGCTGGGACTACAAGCACCCGCCACAATGTCCGGCTATTTTTGTTTAGCAGGCCCAGGCCAGGTTCAAACCCACCAGTTTTGGTGTACGTGGCTGGTGCCCTAACCACTGAGCACAGCGCCAAGCCATCTTTTTTACAAAAATATACTCTAGAACATTATTTGACTATACAATGCTTTGATTACCTCCTTATGTTGACCTAATTTTCATAGACCAGATAGGCACTACACTTACGCATCAGTACAGTAGCCTAGTTCCTTGTATTGACCACCTCCATATGTTGACCAATTGTTTTAGTCCTTTGGTTGGTTAACTTATAGAGATCCTACTGTATTTTAAAACTACCTTTAAACCTTTATAGAAATTGAGATCATCCAGAGTAAAAACACAAATTTCGCAATCCTTTTGAAACAAATATTTTGCATTACTTGGAAATTTGAGTATTACTTTATAGGAGAAATTTAAGTTGATGTCTTTATTTACTCAAGGCTTTATATATCCAATAGATGTCCATATTGATCACATTTAATATTCAGAAGAAAAATTCAAAAATGTCCATTTCAACATTACCTCCAGAATATCAGTTTATCAAATATAGTGTTATAGTAGAGTAAACTGCTATAGCAAAAGAAAAAAACAAAACCCAAGATATGCAATGGCTCAACCTCAATAGAATGAAATGTTTCAATCAGATATTGCTTAGGAACCCAAGCTCTTCCATCCTGTGACTCCAAGGTTTCATTGTCCACAACTAGATGGCAGAAGTAGAAAAAAACATGTGCAAGGTAAACACTTATCTCTGTAAAGTCACTTCCACTTGCAAGCTATCAGCTAAATTCAGCCATATAGTCACATCGATCTATAAGAAGGCTACGAAAGGTAGTCTAACTATGCCATTAAGGAGAGGAAAATGTGTTATCTCTGAATAACTAGTATTTCTAACACATCTGGTAGGACAACTACTCATAATTACAGCTACTTGGGAGGCTAAATTAGGGTTGAGAGTAGTTCAGGTTGGAATTTAGATGATACCTTTTTTTTTTTTTTGTGGCCAGTGCTGGGTTTGAACTGGCTACCTCCGGCACATGCGGCCGGCGCCCCACCCTTTTGAGTCACAGGCGCCTCCCAATACTTTTCCTTAATAAGATTCAAGTCTGGAAGAGTGAGCTCCCTTCCACCTCTGGTGAACTGGGAAGTAATGCCCTTTAGAGATAACCAGACGCCAAACCAGAGCTGGCAAGATTGCCTCGCCTCAATAACAGGTGCTGCTGCCCCCTGGAGGAGGAATGCCCAAGTGAAAGTCTGGTTCCCGAGAAACTCAGAACCTCTGTGAATACGTTGCATGTTTTAGAATTTGAGCCCCAGGTGAAGCACATAGAGTTAAAACCTTTTCCTTCTTAAACTATACCCAAGCTGGTTCAGGATTAATCTGTTTCTTTCTCTCAGGAAAAAAACTCACAGAAACACAAAAATGAACCAAGTCAGTCTGGGGGGGCTTTGAAATCCTTGCAATAAGGGCTAGCCTTCCCACAATTTCATTGACCAAATTCATTTTCTTTTAAGTGCACAATGAAATAGGGAGAAATAGCACCTACTACAAATCATTCATTAAGAATTCCCTGAGTTATTTCCCTCTGATATGCAGATGTTGTGTGCTAGTTTGGTTTTCACCTGTTTGTTCAGGCACCAGTAGTATCTATAGTTAAACATCTTTAGTGTCACCCCTGCTAAGACCCACTAAAGATCATTCTGTAAGACTTAGGCACAGGGACTTATGACTTCAAGGAAAGTCAATTTCTTTTTTTTTTTTTTTTTTTGAGACAGAGCCTCAAGCTGTCCCCCCTGGGTAGAGTGCCGTGGCATTACAGCTCACAGCAACCTCCAACTCCTGGGCTCAAGCGAGTCTCCTGCCTCCGCCTCCCAAGTAGCTGGGACCACAGGTGCCCGCCACAACGCCGGGCTATTTTTTGGTTGCAGCCGTCATTGTTGTTTGGCGGGTCCGGGCTGGGGATTTGAACCCGCCACGTTAGGTGTACGTGGCTGGCGCCTTAGCCGGTTGAGCTATAGGCGCCGAGCCGAAAGTCAATTTCTTAAAATCAGATTTTAGTAGGATACTTCTGCTTTGTGAATAAATGATTTCTCCCCAACCCTCAAGTGAGGAGTCTATGTGGCTATAACATTGGTAAGAAAAGAAATGTTTCCCTTGGGAGCTACTTTTGACAGGATGGTACATCTCTACAGAGAATTAACAAAGTTGTAAAGTCTGAAATTCAATGGAGCTCTTATTTTGATTCATTTCTAGACACAACCAAATGCTTATACAAATCTAAAATAAGCAGTCTCAAAAATTTCCAGAAATGAAAAGAAAAAAAAAAAGTAAAGAAAACAAGTGAAGCCAATTGCTTTATATTAGAGCTCTCTAAGGAAAACACTTCAGGATGGCGGAAATAAATAGTCTACTTCATAAAAGAGGCAAGTGGTAAATTTTACTTGATAACTTGCACAAATACTTTAAATAGACTAATGAGATAAATCTTTAGAAAACTAAATCTTATAATGGTTTTCTACTTGGAAAAGAGCCTTTCTCTATTCCAAGTTAAAAAATTACTCAATTACATTATGAGACCTTTGCTTAAAAAGAGAGATTATCGGCCAGGTAAGGTGGCTCACTCCTATAATCCTAGCACTCTGGGAGTCTGAAGAGGGTGGATTGCCTAAGCTCTTAGGTTCAAGACCAGCCTGAACAAGAGTGAGACCCCATCTCCAAAAATAGTCGGGCCTTGTGGCACACACCTGTGGTCTCAGCTACTGGGGAAGCTGAGGCAAGAGAATCACTTGAGCCTATGAGTTTGAGATTGCTGTGAGCTATGACACCAGAGCACTCTACGAAGGGTGACAAACTGAGACTCTGTCTCAAAAAAAAAAGTCTTTAAGAACTTTCCTGTACTAAGATCTTTTGCTAAGATTTAGAGAGTTTTAATACTACACTATAAAATTAATTTGAAGAATTCTATTTTAAGCATGAATCAAGTTTACTTAATTCTTCTAATACTGGTAAATCCTTCAAAAAATTAAGTTATTGTATAAGTTGGGGTAAAAAGATGGCTAAATGCCTTCTTTCTGATTTTTACCACATTGCAAAAATTAAATGCAAATATGACGTTGTAGTTTAAGCAAAGTTTGAGTTTGTTTTGGTACAAAGGTTAACAACTGTAAATTCCTAAATTGATTATACAGTCATTTTGTGTCAGTTCTCATTAGGTGCTTTCATCATTATGTGATCATTGTAGAGTGTAATCACACAAACATAAATTGTACAGGTAGAGGTACAGGTAATACTCCAACACACCTCGGGTATTGCTCTGAGGCTACAAACTTGTGTGGCATGTTAATGCACTGCATACTGTAACCAGAGGTAAAACAATGATAAGTATTTATGTATCTAAACATAAAAAAGGGATAGAAAAACACAATATCACTCTGTCACCCTTGGTAGAGTGCTGTGGTGTCATAGCTCACAGCAACCTCAAACTCTTGGGCTCAAGCGATTGGGCTCAAGTATATTATAATAATATACTATTGTGGCTCGGTGCCTGTGGCTCAAGTGGCTAAGGCGCCAACCACATACACCTAAGGTGGCGGGTTCAAATCCAGCCTGGGCCCGCCAAAACAGCAATGACAGCTGCAACCAAAAAATAGCCAGGCGTTGTGGCGGGCGCCTGTGGTCCCAGCTACTTGGGAGGCTGAGGCAGGAGACTCGCTTGAGCCCAGGAGTTGGAGGTTGCTGTGAGCTGTGATGCCATAGCACTCTACCCAGGCGGACAGCTTGAGGCTCTGTCTCAAAATAATAATAATAATAATAATATACTATTGAGAGTGTGGCGTGCATGCACACTTAGACATCCTTCCGTTTCTCACTCTTAAAACCCACCCAGAAGCAAATCTCGGCAAGCGAAGTGGTGCGGAGGCATCATCCCTCAGCTCTACTAGTTAAGCAGGCAGTGAGTGTCTTAGCGCCAACCACATAGGGCTCATTCTCAGTGCGGCTGCTTTAAAAAAAAAAAAAAAAAAATATATATATATATATACACACACATATATACACACACATATATAAATTATTATATATGTTATTATATATTATTATAATTAATATTATATATGTATAGACGTATAGATATTATAATAGTATATTATAGTGCTATTATTCTATTATAATATCTATACATATATAGATACATAATATATACACATATATAGATAGATAATATATATGTATATCCATATAATATGTATATTTACTCTTTATGCTATTATATGTGTAGATATATATGTATAGATATGTATATCTATATAATATGTATTATATATAGTATGTATTATAGAATTGCTTGAGCCCAAGAGTTTGAGGTTGCTGTGAGCTATGATGCCACAGCACTATAATATACTATTATAATATCTATACATACATAGATATATAATATTAATTATAATAATTATAATTTTATATATATATATATATTTTTTTTTTAAGCAGCCGCGCTGAGAATGAGCCCCATGTGGTTGGAGCGCTAAGACACTCACTGCCTGCTTAACTAGTGGAGCTGACAGACGATGCCTCCGCACCACTCCGCTTGGCGAGATTCGCTTCTTGGTGGGTTTTAAGAGTGAGAAATGGAAGGATGTCCACGTGCGCATGCACGCCACACTCTCTGCCTGAGGTCTGGGGACTTTCCCCTAGGCAGAAGAACAAGGAACCAGTCCCCTGCATGTAGCCGAGGAAACAGGCCTTCAGCATGACCTTTTATGCCATTATTTTAAAGTGTTCAAAAGGAAATATGGATTCACTTAAACTGAATTTTAAAAACTATTATTGTTGGCTCGGCGCCTGTGGCTCAAGTGGCTAAGGCGCCAGCCACATACACATAAGGTGGCGGGTTCGAATCTAGCCCGGCCCGCCAAACAACAATGACGGCTGCAACCAAAAAATAGCCAGGCTTTTGGCTTTCGGGTCGGAGGGGGCCAAGGTGCAACTTTCTTCGGTGGTCTCAAATCTGGGTTCATCCGACACCAGCCGCCTCTTCCATGCCACCTGAGTTCGACCTCAACAAGATCAAAGTCGTGCACCTGAGGTGCGCCAGCGGCAAAGTCGGTGCCATGTCTGCCCTGGCCCCCAAGATCGGCCCCCTGGGTTTGTCTCCAAAAAAGGTTGGTGATGACATCGCCAAGACAACTGGTGACTGGAAGGGTCTGAGGATTACAGTGAAACTGACTATCCAGAACAGACAGGCCCAGATTGAAGTGGTACCTTCTGCCTCTGCCCTCATCATCAAAGCCCTCTAGGAACCACCGAGAGACAGAAAGAAACAGTTAAACACAAGGAAATATCACTTTCAATGAGATTGTCAACATTGCCAGACAGATGCTGCACTGATCTTTAGCCAGAGAACTCTCTGGAACCATTAAAGAGATCCTGGGGACAGTCCAGTCTGTGGGCTGCAATGTTGATGGCCGCCACTCTCATGACATCATAGATGACATCAATAGTGGTGCTGTGGAATGCCCAGTTAGTTAAAAAGTACAAAGGAAAATGTTTTAATAAAGGATTATTTGACACCCCCCTCAAAAAATAGCCAGGCGTTTTGGTGGGCGCCTGTGGTCCCAGCTACTTGGGAGGCAGAGGCAGGAGACTCGCTTAAGCCCAGGAGTTCGAGGTTGCTGTGAGCTGTGATGCCATAGCACTCTACCCAGGGGGACAGCTTGAGGCTCTGTCTCAAAAAAAAAAACCAACAACTATTATTGTTCTAAAATCGGCCCTTGTAAATTTTAAACACTACTGAAGACCATGTAGACCTACAGAGATTCTCCAGCTATACTATTCTGGTAATGTTTCAGGGTGTTTTATTTTTCTGATGAATCTTTTCAATTATTATTTTTAAATTGACAAATAAAAATTGTATGTATTTATAGTATACAACATGATGTTTTGATAATATTTATATATTGTGAAATGGCTAAAAGAGGCTAATTTACATAGGCATCACCTCATATTATCAATTTTTTGTGGTGAGAACACAAAATCTACTCTCTCGGGAATTTTTAAGTATACAAGACGTTGTTCTTAACTATGAACACCATGTTGCACAGTGGATCTCTTGACTTTATTTCTCCTAACTGAAATTTTGTATCTCTTGACTAACATCTTTCCAATCCCCTATCACCACCCCAGTCCTTGGTAACCACCATTTTCTCTCTGCTACGATATACCTATGAGTTCATCTTTTTTAGATTTCATGTGTGAGATCACATGGTATTTATTTTTCTGTGCTGGGCTTATTTCATTTAACATAATGTCTTCCAGGTTCAGCCATATTGTCTCAAATGACAGGATTTCTGTCTTTTTAAAGGCATTAATAATAATATTCCATTGTGTACATAGTCCATATTTTCTTTATCCATTCATTCCCTGATGGACATTTAAATTGATTCTGTATCTTCATGATTGTGAATAATGCTACAATGAACGTGGAAATACAGACATCTTCAACATACTGATATTAACTCCTTTGGAAATATACCCAGTAGTAGGATTGCTGGATCATATAGTAGTTGTATTTTTAATTTTTCTGAGAAACCTCCATATTTTTTTCCATAATGGCTGTCAGATCTCGTATAATGGTACAATCAATGCATTTTAATCATTGTCTTATAATCTACTTGGTAAGATTTGTTATTTATTTATTTATTATTTTTTTTGAGACAGAGCCTCAAGCTGTCCCCCTGGGTAGAGTGGTGTGGCATCACAGCTCACAGCAACCTCCAACTCCTGGGCTCAAGCGAGTCTCCTGCCTCCACCTCCCAAGTAGCTGGGACCACAGGCGCCCACCACAACGCCCGGCTATTTTTTGGTTGCAGCTGTCATTGTCGTTTGGCGGGCCTGGGCTGGATTCGAACCTGCCACCTTAGATGTATGTGGCTGGCGCCTTAGCCACTTGAGCCACAGGCGCCAAGCCAGATTTGTTATTTTTTAAACAGGAGTTTTAAAACTCTAATTACATTATCATTTAAACATTGCTTGAAGCTTGTTATCAGTAATACAGCGGTTATGGTGCCAGCCACATACACCGAGGCTGGCAAGTTTGAACCCAGCCTGGGCCTGCCAAACAACAGTGACAACTGCAACAACAAAAAAATAGCTGGGCATTGTGTCAGGCGTCTGTACCCCCAGCTACTTGGGCGGCTAAGGAAAGAGAATCACTTAAGCCCAAAAGTTGGAGGTTGCTGAGAGCTGTGGTGCCACAGCACTCTACCGAGGGTGATATACTAAGATTCTGTCTCAAAAATAAATAAATAAATAAAAATAAATACTGCTTGATATGACTGTGTGAGGTCTGATTAAGTTCTTGAACTGGTCCTAGGAAAAAGTGCTACATACTTCATTGCTGAATATCATTATGGTCCCCTTCGAAGTATTCCCCTTGAAAAGCTATGCACTGATGCCAGCACCTAGTCCACCCTTCAAAGCAATTTTGCAACTCTATTTCTGGAATGACCATCAGAGCTGTCACTACATGGCACACAAAAACACACAACAACAATAATGAGCACCACACAGCTAGACACCACCACACATCAATATGAACACAGTTGTGATATACACCAAGGTTATGAAGCCTTACTGAGTCGTCTGTACGGCACTGCCAACATAAGCACACAGTGGCAAGTTCATGAACTTAATAGTCACACCTTGTACAATGAGACCTTATGCAGATTTGAATGTCATAACAACAAAAATGGGAGACTAGAAAAGAAAAATGCTATGACCTGCTAATTTCACTTTAAGTAATTTCTCTTTCCTCAGCTTCCCAAGTAGCTGGGACCACAGGCGCCTGCCCCAACTCCCAGCTATGTTTTTGTTGCAGTTGTCATTTGTTGTTTAGCTGGCCTGGAGCCGAGTTCGAACCCGCCACCCTCAGTGTATGTGGCTGGCACTGCATCCACTGTGCTATGGACACCAAGCCACCAGTAGGACATTCTCCAGCTGAATGGATGAGGAATAGATGACAGCCTTATTGTAAGTTAGAGTTTAGGACCCACTAAAGGAAAGGTTCTATCAAACCACCCCACTTTTACCTCAATGATGATACCCTAGGAATAAGAGTAAACCAAAAGAAAAAATAGTCCTTCCTCAGATGGAAGCCCAACTTCCAATTACCTGAGTAGCCCATAAAATTCTATCCCTGAAACTGGACTAAAGTAATGCAAGATGATAGCACTCATAGGCAACCTGATAAAAACACATGAAAATCTTTTCTGGGGAAAGACACATCCTAGGGCTCAATTATGTGAACAATCTTTCAAATAAAATATTCATCACAGACTCATAGGTAACCAGGTATGTGAGGAGATGAGACCAGTAGAAATCATAAGCAATAAAGCTAGCTCTACAGGCATTCCAGATGCTGGAACTAACAGATCTAGATACTGTGATTACTATATTCAGGTAAACAAAATTTAAGATAGAAAATTCAACAGAAAACCTAGAACTGCAATTAAACAATAGGAAATATTTTAAAATTCAGTATCCAGAAATTTTTAAAGTGAAAAGCTATGGTAACTGAAAATAAGAATTCAGTGGAGAGATTTAGCATAGCTGAAAGGAAGATTACTATGCAATAGGACAGAAAAAATGAATGATGCATGGAGGTTCACATAGATAAAAATCATAAAAGAAAAGATAATAAAGGCGTGGTGCCTGTGGCTCAAGTGGCTAAGGCGCCAGCCACATACACCTAAGGTGGCAGGTTCAAATCTAGCCCAGGCCCACCAAACAACAATGAAGGCTGCAACCAAAAAATAGCCGGGCGTTGTGGCAGGCGCCTGTGGTCCCAGCTACTTGGGAGGCAGAGGCAGGAGACTCGCTTGAGCCCAGGAGTT
>NW_003852401.1:43445440-43454113 GCF_000181295.1 Otolemur garnettii
GGTTGCTATGAGCTGTGATGCCACGGCACTCTACCCAGGGGGACAGCTTGAGGCTCTGTCTCAAAAAAAAAAAAAAAAAAAAAGAAAGAAAGAAAATGTAATAAGCCCAGAGGATATGCTGAAACATGCATTTCACTGGAGTGAAGAGGGAGTGGGTCAGAAGATGTATGTGATGGAGATAGCTGAAAATTTTCCAAACTGATTACAAACACTGTTGTAACCCAAATCTTCTAGAAAACAGAGTTTGGGGCAAAAGCTTACGTGTATTATCTCTATACTGGGAATAAAGGTGCAGGGATGAAGTAAATGTGGTGTGAGATGGAGAAGGAAGTAATACAAATATAAAGAGTGTGTTCTATCTTTCATAAGAAAGTGTGAGTAATCATAAATTGATTTCATAAAAGTACTGAGTACATTGGATACTTTTTCTTCTGTTCTTGAGATACTTTACTAAGAAGAATATGTTCCACCTCCACCCATGTAAACATAAAAGAGGTAAAGTCTCCATCTTTTTTAATGCTGCATAGTATTTCATGGTATACATATGCCATAATTTATTAATCCATTCATGGGTCAATGGGCACTTGGGCTTCTTCCATGACTTGACAATTATGAATTGAGCTGCAATGAACAATCAGGTGCAGATATCTAACTATAGCCCAGAATGAAGGAGAGAAGTGGAGGGGGAAGGGAGGGGAGGGAGAAGGTTTGATAGGGGAAGGGTAAACGGTGGGACCACACCTGTGGAGCATGTTGCAAGGGTCAAGTCAAATCTATCAAGTATAGAACATAAATGTCTTAACACAATAATTAAGTAAATTAGGTGAAAGCTATATTAATTAGTTTGAGGTAAGCACTCCAAATTGCATAAAAAATCAACACATTGTACCCCACAAATACATAAATGTATTCACGATCTATGTGTATATGACTTAATAAAAGAAAAAAAAAAGAGTGCTATACCAATGTAGCCACACATTTGTGGCAAGCTTATTATCTTATCTCATGAGGTATCATCAAAGCAGGTCTATGAGCAACCACTACTTCAAGAATATGGTTGTGAGGAGGAAGGAAGAGAAAATGACCCACCAATTCCCTCTTCCACTGAGGAGTGTTCGTGACATGAGATGACACGTCTTGCACTATCACACTCTTAAGTACCTGTGAGCAGTGAGTGTGTACCACCGTATCTCATGTCTTAGCCACACTGGAAAAGCTGCAGGGCAGGAGATGAAGGTACGTAGCAGGTGTCTGAGATGAGACACGGGCAGATTGTGCTCAAATGTGACAAGGAACCGGGAGCAGCCACCCCAAGGGCAGAGGTTGAGGGTTAACATAAATCTGTAGCAATAAGACCAGTACACGAATCTGGGGTGATGCAAGTGGTAACTGTACAGAGATTAGTCCAACCAATTCAAGAATCCCTTCAAGTCCCAAGAAGCATAGGAAAAGGAAAACCCACCCAGGCATAGTGGAGTAATACCGCTAAAAAGAAAAGAAAAAGAGACACTCTCTTAAGCCAAAGGGGGGAAAGGCAGATCATCTTAAAAGGAACAACTGAAATGATAGCTTACTTCTCAACAGAAGCAATGAAATCCAGAAAACAATGAATTTCAATTTGCTGAAAGAAAATAACTGCTTTGGCTACTTGACAAAAATCTACAAATAGTAAAAATACCCTTTGGGAATGAAGTAGAAATAAAGACATTTTTGAGAAATAACAGAGTAAGAATTCATCACCAGAAATAAAGACATTTTTGAGAAATAACAGAGTAAGACTTTGTCACTATGCTGTAAGTATTCACAGGTATTGTTCAGGCAAAAAGAAAATAAGTCCATGCAGAAGGTCACAGACACAGAAAGGAATAAGAAATAATGAAAATAGTAATTATGCCAGTGTCTTAGTCTATTTGTGTTGCTATACCAGAATACCTAAGACTGGGTAATTAAAGAACAGAAATTTATTTTCTCACAATTCTAGAGCTGAGAAGTCCAAGGCACCAGCATCTGGTCTGTCAAGGGCCTTCTTGCTATGTCCTCAGGTGACAAAAGGCAGCAGGAGCTGGGTGCAGTAGTGCACACCTGTAGTCCCAGCTACGCAGGAGGCTGTGGCAGGAGGATCTCTTGAGCCCTGGAGTTCAAGGTAATCTGGGTAACTCAGTGAGCCCTCATCTCTTAAAACAAACAGACACAGACACACGGTGGAAGGAAGAGAGAACAAACTCTTATGAGCCCATTTTATAGTGGCATTCATTCATTCATCTGAACTCCTCCCCAAAGGCTCCACCTCCCAACACTATTGAAGTGGAGATTAAAGTTTCAACATGAATTTTTTAGGAGACATCCAGACCATAGCAGCTAGTAAATATAAACGAATAGTTAACAAAACTTCATATAAAATAACAAATAAGGTCCTGTGCAGTTGAAAATGTTTCTAGAATTCAATATAAGATAAGACCATGATGTATATAATTTGGGAAGGAGGTATTTGGAGTTATAGGCTCTAAAATTCTCCTGTTGTACTGGGAAAGGGTAAAAGCGTAAGAATTGGACAAGCCAAAAATTGCATGTTTTAATCTGTAATACAACCACCAAAAGAAAGGTAAAAAGTATGTAACTTCCTAGAAAATAGAGATTAAAGGTAGAATTAGGAAAAAAATCAATCTAAAGGAGACAAAAATGGAGAGGAAAAAGGACAGAAAGGGCAGAACAAGTACAAATCACATAATAATTTGGTAGATTTAAAGACACATATTTCAATAATCACGATAAATGTAAAGCAATTGAATGCTCTGATTAAAACCCAATGACAAGCTAGTTTAAAAAAAAATCCCCTCCCCAAAGTTTAGATTTGAATTTATACACCTTAGGAATTTTATTTATTAGTATGTCCCAGTCCAAATAATTCTTTTCTTTTGTGCAGCTTTTTTTCTTTGGCTGAGGCTGGGCATGAGCCCGCTACCTCCAGTATATGGGGCTGGCGCCCTACTCCTTGAGCCACAGGCACCACCCAATAATTCTTTTCTAAAATAATTCAGAGTCTGCCTCCAATGTCAAAGAATCCCTTCATTATTGAACCAAAAAAGAAATTTGCCCTAGTTCTACTTTACAGAGGCATTGATAATATGTCTAACTCTAATTACATATGACAATCTATCAAATATATGAATATGGATGCTCTTTTTTCTATTCCCAAGTTCTTTTTTTTTTTTTTTTTGAGACAGCCTCAAGCTGAGCCCCTGGGTAGAGTGTCCTGGCTTCACTGCTCACAGCAACCTCCAACTCCTGGGCTCAAGCGAGTCTCCTGCCTCAGCCTCCCAAGTAGCTGGGACCACAGGCGCCCACCACAACACCTGGCTATTTTTTGGTTGCAGCCATTATTGTTGTTTGGCGGGCCCAGGCTGGATTCGAACCCGCCACCTTAGGTGTATGTGGCTGGCACCTTAGCCGTTTGAGCCACAGGCACCGAGCCTATTCCCAAGTTCTTTTTAATAATTTCTACATGATCTTTATTGCATTTTCATATTATTTTTGAAACAAGCCTCCTTTACAGTTTCCCCATTAGTCCAGCTTGTTGAAGTATTTTTGCATTCTCTCCTTCCGTTATCCATCTTATTGGCGCTCATGTTCTTATCATTGGGAAATGACACAAAGAGTATGTTCTCTGTATTTTCATCTTATTCATCTATTTTAAAAAAATTGAATAAAACATACTGATGATTGTGCTTCAAAGCAGGCATTGGAGAACTTTTTCTAAATCAACCTGAATTCATTAACCAGCATTTTGATGGAAAGCAGAATTAAATATTAATAAATCTGCCTGTGAGCTGACTGCACACTGGCCTGCATAGCCAGCTCACATTTTTCCAACATGTCAGTATGATAGGCTTTATTAGATGTCTTGCTAATATTCAGATACCCTATGTCTACTTATCGTACTAGACCTAAAACACCTCAGTACTGATGGCAAATCCCACTTCCACTTGTTTTTGGAGAAAGAGACACTATAAATAATATGCAATTCTGTAGACTTAGTCTAGACAAAGTATGACAATGCAACCCCTCTATAAGCACTGGAACTGCTGAACATTACTTTTCAAAGACGATGTCACATTGAAATGCACTGGATGTTTGAACTCCTGAAGAAACTCAACTGGCCCCAAAGCATGAAAATAGACAAAACTAGCAATAACCTTTAGAGAACCCAGGGGTCATTCTCAAGGTAGACTATACTCCAAAAACTTACAAAGAGGTTCACCTGAGGCCACTAGTCTTGGAGAATTGGATGCAGATGTTCCCTGAAGCTCTGATTTGGTGTAAAAACAGAGTTCTCAGGTCCTTCTCACCAAATTGGAATTTCAGCAATTGACTTTTTTTACTTGGGGATCTGCAAGAGTTAGCCAGTTTGAGCCAAGGTTATGTAACAAAAATCCTGGCTCAAACTAGCTTAAATAATGAAGAAGTTCACAAAATTAAACCCCAAGAGGCATAGCAGACTTGAGGTTTGGTAATTCCAATAGCATAGCTCTATCATCACAACCCAGGAGGTTTTTTTCTTTTTTTTAAGTAATTGTGTTTTTTGTTTATTATATTTTTTTTTTTTTTTTTGGCCAGAGCTGGGTTTGAACCTGCCACCTCTGGCATATGGAGCCAGTGCTTTACCCGTTTGAGCCACAGGTGCCACCCTGTTTTTTTTTTTAAATTATTATTATTATTCCATAGAATGGGATTAGTTAAACTGATTTAGACTATTCTCTGGGGTTGCATGAATGTTGGTGAGTCAACCAGTGTCTTTCATGGGGTTTTCAAAACTCCTATTTCTAAGCCAATGTTTCTTTCCTGCCTTTTAAGACAGAGATAACATACAGGCAACAATATGGAAGTCAGGGATGTAAACTGGCTGACTTAAAAATAAACCCCAAAGGATGGAATTTTACCTCCAGCCACAAAGCTGTCTACAGTCCTATGGATCCTCTCCTCCACATTGGTAAAATAGACAAGTAGTTCCAATTTAGCTGACTATTCCAAAAGGGATAGTCAGTTAAATTAATACAGAGGAGGCCAAATGAGTCTCAAAGTTTCATTGAAATATTTACACTAAAATATTACTTTTTAAAAATATTAATTTGCAATTACTTATAGAATGCAATGCAAATATCAGATACATGGTCTTCTCTCACCATGAGATTCCATTATTCAAATATATTTTGTCAGCTCCTGAGATAAATTCCTTGTAGAGGATAGCTAAATTTGGAGTAAGTACCAACGTTTGCATGGAAACAGGGGCCTGAGGTTTATATGGGGTAGGGGAACACATCTTTCCACAGACATGTTTGAGGAGGAAACTGTTCGTTTCTTTTGGAAACTTGTGGTAGAAAGTCTACTAGAGGGGAAGGGCACCCACCCTGGTATCTTTCTAGTTGGGCATCAACCTAGACTAAATTTAACAAATGCTAAAACATAAACTGCATGACTCTATATTTCATTAGCTGTCCGATAACAAGTTTAGTAAAGAGGGCGGCACCTGTGGCTCAAGAGTAGGGCATCAGCCCCATATACAAGGGGTGGCGGGTTCAAGCCCAGCCCCAGCCAAAACTGCAAAAAAAAAAAGTTCAGCAAAGAGAAGCTGGAACTAATAAATGAATTAAGGAATGGGGCATGTTTTCATTAATTTATGCTATCCCTACTTTGATTAGGAGTGTATAAGAGCTTGCTATATGATATGAGCAATAGTATTTTTTTCTTAGTTATTGAGTTATTTTTGACAACTCAATTTATCATATATTCTAAAATTTGCAATGCATCCTAAAAAGAGCAACAACTAATTACTGAAAATGAAACATTAATGTTACTATGGAACTTCAGTATTCTTAGGTTTGTACATTTGTCTTGTCTTAGTTATATGGATTATTCTCTCAAACATAAAAAGATTAAAAATAAGAAAATTCCATTTCTAGGGTAAAATGAGTATGTAACTTTTGTTGCCTTTAAGAATAAAAATTGCCTCTAGTCAAAGCAATTCTCATTCAAGTTATATATTTTCTATCTAGTGTCCTACCTTTGGATGGCACATAAATTTCCAAGAAATAAACAGTCAGACTGCTGGGTTTCCATGCAAATGTTGGTACTTACTCCAAATTTAGCTATCCTCTGCAAGGAATTTATCTCAGGAGCTGACAAAATATATTTAAATAATGGAATCTCGTGGTGAGACAAAACCATGTATCTGATATTTGCGTTGCATTCTATAAATAATTGCAAGTTAACATTTTTAAAAATTAGGGGTTTTTTGGTTTTTTTAGAGACAGAGTCTCACTTTATCGCCCTCGGTAGAGTGCTCTAATGTCACAGCTCACAGCAACCTCCAGCTCTTGGGGTTAGGAGATTTGCCTACCTCAGCCTCTCAAGTAGCTGGGACTATAGGCACCCGCCACAACGCCTGGCTATTTTTTGTTGCAGTTTGGCTAGTTTGAATCCGCCACCCTCGGTATATGGGGCCGGCACCCTACTCACTGAGCCACAGGCACTGCCCTAAAAATTAGTATTTTAATGTAAATATTTCAATGAAACTTTGAGACTCATTTGGCCTCCTCTGTATTAATTTAGCTGATTATCCCTTTCAGACTTTGTAATTTTTATAATTTATTAATTTGTTCAACAAATTTTAATGCGTACCATGTGCACTGCTCTAGGCATTGGGGACATAGTAATGAACAGAATGGTCACAGTCCTTGTCCTTGTAGAGATTACATTCTTGGGGGGAAGCAGAAATAACCAAATGAATGAATGGGATAACTTCCAGTAAGGGTAAGACAATGGGGCAGGATGATATGATAGAAGTGATGTAGACAATGTGAGCTGGTTAGAGCAGGTCTTTGAGAAGATAATATTTGAGCAGAGACTGAAATGATGCATGTGCACAAAAATCTTTACTCCAATAGAAATAATATATGCCAAATAACTTGGCAATACTACCACAATGCCTTTTTCCTTAGAGCTGGTTGGCACGCAAAAACTTGTTTCTTGAAAAACTGTCACTTTTACAGTAAAACACTTACGATGTAGATGTTAGTGTCATGCAAAATATGGACAAGTTTGGCACTTTCTTGAAGATGTCCGTATTAGGGGTCGCTGAGGATTTAAGGAAGAAGTAGGAATTACTAACTTCTATTTCCTGCTTGACTAGTCAATTTTAATTACTGTACCCTCATCAAATGCTCTTTGTCCAAACGTGAGTGTCTTTGGCTGCTTTTAAGTTGGCTGATTGTAAGTTGGGATATAAGTTATTTAACAACAACAAAGTGAACAGCTGATTTTTCCCAGGTCTAGGACACATTCCCATTGGTTAAACCTTCCCATCTGCTCCTGTTGTAACTGTGAAATTGTCATATAGTCAAAACAAAAGTGCATGTGCTATTGTCCAAAATATTTTTTGAGCATTTGTTATTTACCAAATGTATTTTCTTTTTTTTTTTTTTTTTGAGACAGAGCCTCAAGCTGTCCCCCTGGGTAGAGTGCTGTGGCATTACAGCTCACAGCAACCTCCAACTCCTGGGCTCAAGCGAGTCTCTTGCCTCCGCCTCCCAAGTAGCTGGGACCACAGGCACCCGCCACAATGCCTGGCTATTTTTTGGTTGCAGCCATCATTGTTGTTTGGCGGGTCCGGGCTGGGGATTCGAACCCGCCACCTTAGGTGTACATGGCTGGCGCCTTAGCCGGTTGAGCTATAGGAGCCGAGCCCCAAATGTATTTTCTAAAGACTCGTTATTTAACTCCTTCAGTAACAAGGCTGTGAAAGGAAGCAAAATTATTTAAGAAAAAGAGAGGTGATGCCACATGATTTGGTGTATCTATGACAGTTAATAAATGAGTGGAAAAAATATAATGAGGATGATTTAGACATAGAGGAGCTTCAAAAGAAAATGAGTTGGCCATCAGAGGATTTAAAGAGGCCTCTTGAGAAACTGGATGATGTTTCTAAGTATTTTTGCAAAAACACTGCTGTGAAAATGAATTATGAAGGATGGCATCCACTACTATCCTGCAAAAATCAATACTTGATTTACTCTTTATTCATTCTGTGACTTGATGCTCAATTGAAATTATAACCTCAATTACGTTTGACATAAAGTAATGCTTTTACATTTTTTAGTTTAATGCTTCAAGATAAATTGCCAATTAAACCTTTTTTTCATTATTTCTATGAGAGTTTTGTTCCCATCCCAACTTGTCTCTCTTTTCTGTTAAGTAGACGGTGCATTTGCAAACCTGCAGAATAACAGATTTGAACCAACCCTTATTCTCTGTATAACATGCAGACATTCATTAACCAAGCCAGGAAGAAATTTCAGATGTCACGATAATGTAGTAGATGATTAAACTGTAGCTTTTCTAACCCCTTGAAGGAACTATCTGAATGAATGGCTGCTTTTCTATACCCTAGAGCTCCAAATCCCAGACTTGCCCCTTCACTGACCCCATATTCCAAAAGAACTGCTGGTTGCTCCAAAGAAACAACCTTTCAATCTCCAGACCTGTATCATATTGTTTCTTTTTGTATACACTCTTAGCTAGACCTATTCCGTTTTATTGTTTCTATGTTCATTTAGTTTATTGACTTGCAATGCTGTTGCTTTTACATTGTCAAGTTTTTTGGTTTTTGTTTTTTTTTTT
>NW_003852401.1:43454453-43462980 GCF_000181295.1 Otolemur garnettii
GAGCCTGTGTTAAGACATTTATATTCTACATTTAGGAAGGTTCACATGTACCCTTATTAGATGAACCATAGGTGTTATATTTGTCAAGTTTTTATTGTTTTATCTTTTTTATCATACACATATAACCACTTCATTTTGTTCTACCTTTTACTTACCTTTGATTTTAAAATTATGCCTGTCTTTTACCATCTTAGTTTTTTACATCAGTTCTGTAATTTTTTCTTTTGTTACATATATGTCTCTTTTTCTTGCCATTTTGGCTTTTTAGTATGTTGTGGGAACCCACTCAGAACCCCAGAGTTAGGATGAAGATGATTTTAAGCTGAAGATATTTAAAATGCAACAGACATGGGGTGGGAGGGGAGCCTTCCCAGACCTTCCTTTATCTAACTCAAAGCAACAATTCCTGGGAGATGAGTATGCCATAAGTCCCCTTTGGGGAACCTTTCATGGCAATTGAGAAGATTAAAGGCTACTTGCCTCTATATAAACAAACATTATCATAAACTTTCTTATTTCCTACAAATCCATTTTTCTTTCCTAAAGAAACCTACTTGTTCTTCTCATGGAAGTCTTTTCTCTCTCTTTCTTCTCCTTACTAGTAAGTTTGATATATAACTTCTAACTTTAACCATTTAATGAGTTAGTTGATTTTTTATTAGCTCTCTTATGTATTGAGACATAAGAATGCCTCATAGATTTATATTTCTCCTGTTAATCTGCCTTCTGTCAATTTAATTCACAGGCTCCCAAACACTTAAACTAATTGGGTAGAGGAAAAGTTTTTTCATCCTAATGCTGTTGTTCAGATGGTTTTAAAAATTTTGTGTGTGTGTGTCTTATTTCTTACCCAATTTCTACAAGTGCCTTTGCAAACCTGCAGCATAACAGGGGGAATAGTGTGAGGTCCCTCTTTGCCCTAGACAAAGGAGGACATGATGTCTCTTAAATTAGGCCTGCAGTGGCCATTTCAACCTCAAAAAATTTTTTTTAAAATAGAGCTCTGATATCATTTCAGTGGTTTTGAACTATTCGTAATTTTAACTAAATCCTTCTTGTTTGTTTTTTTCTTAAAATTGGCCAAGGTCATTCTCCTCTTTGAAATCTTCAAACTTAAATTTATTTTGTGACTTCATTTTGAAGCCATTTGTGGAAGGGGATGGAATGTTGTATTTCTTGTTAGCTTTTTTTTTTTATAATTTCCAAAGTTGCAGAAAATTCCAAGAATATTACAGAGAACACCTGTAATCTTTTAACCAGTTTCACCAGTTGCTGGTATTTTAATCAATTTGTTTGTTCAAACCTCTCTCTTACACACACACACATGCACACACACACGCACACATGCACACACACACACACACACACATTTTATTTTTTCTCTAAATCATCTGAGAAGAATGCAGACATGATGCTTTTTTTATTCCTAAGTATTTCAGTATTTATTTCCTATGAACCAGGATACTCTGATATATCACAATCTAATAATCAAAATCAGGAACATTAATTTTTATTTAGTCCAAAGTCCTTATCTTCTTTTGATGGTTGTTCTAAGGAGGTCCTTTGTAGCTATCTCCCCCAGTCTAGGATCCAGTCTAGGATCACGTGTTATATTTAGTTGCCGTGTCTCCTTTAATCTAGAACAATTCCTCAGCCTTTCCTTGTGTTTCATGATTTTTTTTTTTTTTTTTGAGACGGAGCCTCAAGCTATCCCCCTGGGTAGAGTGCCATGGCATCATGCTCACAGCAACCTCCAACTCCTGGGCTCAAGCAAGTCTCCTGCCTCAGCCTCCCAAGTAGCTGGGATCACAGGCGCCCGCCACAACGCCCAGCCATTCTTTGGTTGCAGCCATCATTGTTGTTTGGTGGGCCCAGGCTGGGGATTCGAACCCGCCACCTTAGGTGTATGTGGCCGGCACCCTAGCCGCTTGAGCCACAGGCGCCGAGCCTCATGATTTTGATATTTGAATATGCAAAGCTGTTTCTTTGGTGGAATGTACATTATTTGGCATGTGTCTGATTCTTTCTTTGTGATTAAATTCAAGCTATGTGTTTTTGGCAGGAGCACCATGGAAATGATGTTATATTCTTGTATTCTTGGTGCATCAAATCAGGAAGCATATAATGTTGGTTTGTGCCATTATTGGTGGGTTACTTTTGTTTAGTTGGGTAAGGTCAACCTGTATTTTTATTTGTATTTTTTTAATTTATTATTATTACTTTGAGACAGGGTCTTGCTCTGTCACCCCACCTAGAATACAGTGGTGTCAAAGTTCACTGCAACCTCATACTTCTGGGCTGAACCGATATTCCCACAAAAGCCTCTCCAGTAATTGGGACTACAGGCTCAAACCACCACCTCTTGCTAATTTTTCTATTTTTAGTAGAGATGGGGGGGTAGTGTCACTATGTTGTTCAGGCTAGTCTCAAACTCCTGAGCTCAAGTGATCCTCCCACCTCACCCTCCCAGAGTGCTAAGATTATAGATATGAGCCACCATACCCAGCTATTCTGGATTTTTCATATAGAAACCAAAGATTTTTGACTTTGAAGAAAGAGCTTCCAAAACTTTACTGCTTACTGTAAATTATTTTAAAGTTTGCTGGGAACAGTGGTTCACCCTATAACTTCAGCAGGCTGAGTTGAGAGGATTGCTTGAAGCAAGGTGTTTGAGGCCAGCCTGAGCAACATAGTAAGACCCTCTCTCTGCAAAAAACTATAAATAAATAAAAATAAGCCAGGTATAGTGATGTGCACTTCTAATCCTAGCTACTCAAGAAGCTGAGGCAGGAGGATTGAGTGCAGGAGTTGGAAGTTGTAATGAACTGTGATCATGGCACTGTACTCCACCTTGGGTGGCAAAGTGAGTCCCTATCTCAAAACAATAGAATAAAATAATAAAATAAAAGTACTTTAACTGACACAAGTCACATCAAGATTTTCAAAAAAGTGAACCAAAAATGATTTGCTTGGTTACCACCATGATACTCTACGCAAACCTCTGCATTTTTAAAAATTGCTTTCAAGGTATTGTTGCAGGAAAATGAGGCCCAATGGAGAGAATGAACACCCAAACACCATCTTTAAAAGAGAAAGAGTTTTATTTCAGCCAGCGGAGTGACAGTGAGAGAGAATACCCGAGAAAGGTGAGGTCTAAGAGAATAGGTCTTCTCAAGGAGACCACAAGGATACACCTGCAGGGTCCTCTCCATGGTGACTCAGCTCTTGGTAATTTGTAAACATAACTTCCTGGACTTGGAAATTTCCAAGTTCTGTGAAATCCTGTAGTTCTGTAGGGGCTAGAATAGCATCTCCCTCTTGATTCAAACTGGCCCATGAGAAGGGTGCTTGTGGGGTGGAATTTTTTGACTGTTGATAAAAAGGGAAAGACCAAGCCAGTTGGGGAGCGCGGCCGTCTGGAATTCTTCTATGCCATAAGCTCCGGCTTGTGAATAAAGCCCTTTGTTTTATAAACGTGGTGTTTGGGTGCTCTTTCTCTCCGTTGGGCCTTGCCTTCCTGCAACAACAGTACAGAAGTATTCAAAATAGCCCTGCTCCCCCTACTGGTTCAGTCTTCCCCAGTCAAAAAGATCTGGCCCAAAAAAGAAAGGTACCTTTGTTTTTTTGTTTGTTTGTTTGTTTTGAGACAGAGTCTCACTATGTCACCCTCTGTAGAGTGCCGTAGTGTGACAGCTCACAGCAACCTCAAACTCTTGGACTTAAGCAATTCTCTTGCCTCAGCCTCCTGAGTAGCTGGGACTACAGGGGCTTGCCACAATGCTCAGTAATTCTTTGGTTGTAGTTATTATTGTTGTTTAGCAGGCCTGGGCTGGGCTC
This sequence comes from Otolemur garnettii, assembly GCF_000181295.1. NCBI lineage: Eukaryota > Metazoa > Chordata > Mammalia > Primates > Galagidae > Otolemur > Otolemur garnettii. The sequence goes on from NW_003852401.1 coordinate 43,458,291, forward strand.
GAACCTGCCAGCCTCAGTGTCTGTGGCCAGCACCCTACTCACTGAAGCACCAAGCCACACAGGTACCTTTCTTTCTTTCTTTTTCTTTTTCTGAGACAAACAGAACAGTCTCAAGCTGCTTCCCTGGGTAGAGTGCTGTGGCCTCATAGCTCACAGCAACCTCAAACTCCTGGGCTCAAGTGATTCTCTTTCCTCAGCCTCCCAAGTAGCTGGGACTACAGGTGCCTGCCACAACACCCACCTATTTTTTGGTTGTAGTTGTCATTGTTGTTTGGTAGGCTTAGGCTGGATTTGAACCTGCCAGCTCCAGTGTATGTGGCTGGCACCCTAGCTGCTGAGCTATAGGGGCCAAGCCACAGATACCTTTCTTATTGGTCAGTTTGAATCAAGCTGGAGAAGCTGGTTCCAGCTTTTAATGAACCGTGGGCTTTTACAGAAGCAAAAGTAAGCCTTAGTTTCTAGGTCCCAGGAAGTTAAGTTTCTACAAATTCCTAAAAGCTGAGTCACCACAAGGGAGAACCACACAGGTGAATCTTTGGGGTCTCCTTGAGAAGATCTCTGTTCTCTTAGACCTTACTTTTTCTGGGTATTTTCTTTATATTCTAAGTCATTAAGCAGAGGAGTCTTGTATTTCTGCAGGCCAAAATTCCATTTTCTACCATGCCCCAATTTCCAGAACTTTCTGCATTGATCATTTTTAACATTTAAACATAATTCTGCACAAACCTTTTAAGCAGATGTTGCCCTTGGACTTCAGAATTACCAAAAATTCTTGTCCTTTGGCTCACTTTATACCTCCTCACCCTGTGTCTTTTGTGCCATCAGATTAGTACGGCCAAGACCCTGGCCACAGTGCCTCTTCATCACAATCCAGTTTATAGAGGAGAGTGAGGGTGGGAGACAGGGGTCTGGGAATGAAACAACCATCATTTCTTCATTAAACAAATAACTTACCCAAGGACAGACAAGTAATCAGTGTCAGGCTGAAAACCTCTTACCACTACCTAGCCTGAGGCAATCTCTGCTGGGTTAGAAGCTGAACTACAGGACATCACCATATGATTAACAATGGGCTCAAGAGTTGTCCCACCACCACAATTTCTGGTTGGTATGTTGACCATCATACCAGTTTGCTTCAAATAGTCCCAATTTTCACCTACTGTCCTATGGCAAGTATTAACGAAGCACCTTTCCTTCTCAAACATGTCTTGATTTGGATGATAAATTACATGGTCCTTCTCAGGATAAGAGAGAAAGCTTAAGTGATTTCTTGGTCTTAGATAATAACATGGCTGGAAAAAAAATAGATATAGTAGGCTTAAGGCTCAAAAGGCTCACTTCTTAGAGAGAATGGACACTATATCCCTAAATTAAGTACTGGAACTCCCAGGAGAAATGGATATTAAGAAATTTTGAAATTACTTAGTAAGAAAAAAAACACATCTCAAATAAGACCTGGGAATGGGAATTGCCCTTATTGCAGATTTTTTAACTTTGCAAGAAAGCAAGAGGTCTACGATGTCTTTCTGAGAGAAGAAAAAATCTTTTGATAAATTATAACCTCGGTTTTTTAAAGCTTCCATTATGGCAAACAATGTTGCAGTCAACATCTCAGTATCTCGGACGGGAAAGGAAACAGGCTCCTCTAGAGCCTCCAGCAGCAGTACAGCCCTGCAGACAGATGAGTTTTAGGCCCTTAAAATTTATTTTGCCTTCCTGCCTCCAAACTCTAAGAGAATAGGTTTATATTCTTTTACGTCACTCACTTCCTATTTATTTGTTTCAGCAGTAATGGGAAACTGATACAAAATAAATACAAAAAGATTCCAATAAAAGTTGGGAACCATAGGCTGGTGCCTGTGGCTCAAAGGAGTGGGGCACTGGCGGGTTCAAACCCAGCCCTGGCCAAAAACTGCAAAGAAAAAAAAATTGTTAAAAAAAAAAAGAAAGTTGGGAACCAGGAACAGAGGAGGTAGACAGAAAGTATGAAGTTGTATTTGTGATCACTTCATGACAACATCACAAGAGAGAACTCTTGAGCTGAAACACTAGAAAAATGTGTCCTGGCTTATTCTTCCCTTTCGTGATTACAGGAAACCTCACTTCACTTAAAAATGAACACCAGGTGCATTAATGGATGCATAAACAAAATGTGGTCTACATATTCCACAGAAATAGAAAACAGATTGGTAGTTTCCAGGAGCTGGGTTTTTTTGAGGGGTGGTGCTGAAGGGAGTGGGGATAGGGAATAACTGCTTAATGGAGACAGAATTTCCTTTGAGGGTAATGAAAATGTTTTGGAACTTGATACAGGTGCTGGTTGAACAACATTGTGATAGTACTGCCAGGGAGCTACAAAGATCCCAGCTCTGGTTTGGGCTTTTCTTGGGCACCACTAGCAAGTGATTCCCAGAAACTGAAAGTGCTTTGTTTGACTCAGCTGGCACAAAATCACAAAACGAGCAACCAAGTGCAAACTAACAGCACAGTTTTTATTTCTTTTTAAGCAGATAGTACGTTCCAAAGAAAAGAATGGGTCTTTCCCTGAAAAGTGAGAGAGGACACCTTTACAAACTTTTCCCCTTGTATTTCTTTCCTATCCTAGCTTTGTTCTACCTAGGTCTAATGTTTATGCATTTCTTAACTTATGCATTAGCTATGTTACATAGCTTCTATCCCATAATAATTCCCACAATTCCATTTTTAATTATATGCAGGGGTGTGGTGGTGAATGTAAATGATATTACAGTGAAGGACTTTACAGCAAAAGGTTGATTTTAGGGTGCCGTGATTAGGATTGCACATGCTTGTTGTCATAAACCACAGGTGCTCATATGGTTGGACACCTAGCTCTTATAGTCTAGTGTGCGCCCATCTTGGCAGTCCTGTTATCCAGTAAGAGCTCTTTTAGCTGTACTAGAACATTCATTTTGAATTTTCTCTCTGTCAGGAACTACCTATTTGTTCTCTATTCTTATTTCTATTTTATTTTTCCTTCTCTCACCCTGTTCCTTGTCTCCCTAACAAGTACTAAATGCCTCTGAACTGTTCCCTTCAAAATGGTTAATGTTTTCATTATGTGAAGTTTACCTAAATCAAAACAAAAAAAAAGAATGAAGGCCAATTGGGTGCGATGGCTCATACCTATAATCCTAGCACTCTGGGAGGCCTAGGTGAGTGGATTGCTTGAACTCATGTGGAGACCAGCCAGAGCAAGAGCAAGACCCCATCTCTACTAAATATGGAAAAACTAAAGCAAGAGAATTTCTTGAGCCCGAGAGTTGGAGGTTGCTATGAGTTATGATGACGTCATGGCACTCCTACCCAGGGCCACTGCTTGAGACTCAGCCTCAAAAAAAGAAAGAAAAGAAGGCCATTACGAATATTGAAGAACATGCAACAAATTTGGAAAATATTTCAATGATCTCTCCTGAGAAACGTAGGACATAATGAGTTTCCGTCAAACAAAAAGAAAAACATATTAACCTAAAGCCTATGGCAATTAAGTGCACATTATTTGTAGAACTAAAGGAAAATAATGCTTATGAGGGAAATGGCAGAATATATAGTAGAAATGTGTTCTGAAAATATAGACAGCACAGCCACAGAAAGTGAGCAGAGAATACAGAACCCATAGAAGAGTATAATAGAACCAAGTTATCGATTATCTCATTGGTATTAAAAATTTTTTTAAGTCATAGTATAGAGGTTTGCTGTGTGGAGAAATACATAGGACACTCCCAGTGTCGAGTTACATCTGACACAGACTCCAGAAGTCAGACATCCTCTAAGGTCCTTTAGATATCCTTGTATGATCTTAAGAATTTCAGTGTAAACCAGACTTAAATGATGTGTAGATACTGAAGACTGCCTGATTCAGCGGTCTTATCACTTTGCTCCCTGAGTGCCTTCCACACAGAGGCTGGATGCTAGACTCTCTTTCACTTATTTCCTCCCTACAATCGCTGGTCATTCCAAAAAATGCTGCAATGAACATCCTTGTACATGTCCGCTTTGGAACCTGTGCACATATTCCTCTGGTTTACTCAATATGGGGTTGTTTGGTCATAGGGGACATAGTACATGTATCTAAATAAGTATTCTTGGATCTTGGATTACACTCCAGAATGGGTATGACTAAATGATTCCCCTAGAAAAGCATGGGGCTCCATTTTCCCACATTCTCACTAATATTTTGGGTTACCTGATATTCTAAGGTTTTCCAATTTGATGAGTATAAAGTAGTATAACTAGTATCTTAAACTAAGGAAAACTGAATCAGAAATTATAATCAGAAAAGCTTTCTTCCTTCATACCTTCGTCTCTCTACTCCTTGAATTACACTCCCTTTAAATTTATTCAGGTGGGAAAGTATTTTCCTGCTCCTACTTGATAATTTAGGCATTCCCATGACATTCCTTTCTTTTTTTTTTTTTTTTTAGATAGTCTCACTATATCACCCTCAATAGCGTGCTGTGGCATCACAGTCACAGCAACCTCCCAGGCTCAAGCGAGTCTCCTGCCTCAGCCTCCCAAGTAGCTGGGACTATAGGTGCCCGCCATAACACCTGGCTATTTTTTTGTTGCAGTTGTTTAGCTGGCCCAAGCTGGGTTTGAACCCACCACCCTTGGTATATGTGGCTGGTGCCATAACGACTGTGCTATGGGGACCGAGCCAATTTATGGTGAT
>NW_003852401.1:43463847-43485281 GCF_000181295.1 Otolemur garnettii
GAGCTGTGATGCCATGGCACTCTACCCAGGGGGACAGCTTGAGGCTCTGTCTCAAAAAAAAAAAAAAATTCTTCTGGGTATGGTGCTTAGACTGAAATATGGGTGGACTAAAGGCAGCATGGCCATGTTCCAATAGTGAGGAGCCACACTCCCATATATATTCTGTATTCATAGGAAAATAGGGACAAGGATTGCCTATGTGGCTATGTAATGATGGAAAAATCTCTCACTGGGCCTTATTAGAGAGAGGAAGTCTTCTGAGATTGGTTGTCTGGCATTAGCCTATTCTCCCACTGAACTCAGACTTGGTGAACCAGCTCTTTTCTAAGTCAATGAAAAGACAGAGGGAATGAGCCTTCAGGGCTAAGCAGATTTGTCTGTCCTCAGTAGTTTGCTTAGGCATACTTTGCCCTGACAAACTGGAAGTTCAGGCCCATCTCAAAGTAGCTAACTTCTCCTTGTCTCTCAACATTAGAGTAGTTAGTGAATCTACCTCTGCCTTTAAAATTTCCAGTGGTCAGATACCAGAGTACTCTATCTCCCTGGTTTTGTAGGATGAATATAAACTCTCTAAGTAGTCCTGCTGAAGCCCCACTGTCTTAGTTAAGTTGAAGGGGGAGGTATCCTCTCTCTGTCCATTCTGGGGGTGGGAGTCACAGAACAAATTTTTCCAAAGAAACTTTCCAAACAAAATATCTTTTGACACTTTTATAGCCTCAATATGAAAATTATTTTTGATCGCCTACTTAGAGATTTTTTTGATATGGATTCTTTGAAATAAAACTTATTTGTATGTTTGGTTGGAGTTTTTGCTTCAAAAAAAGTGAGCATGGAAGAGTCATGAAGACTTGACAGTTGGTTCTCAACTTTGGATATCAGAGACACTGGAGAAGCCTGTGCCTTGGCCGTATGGTGACGGATCAGATCAGAGTCTTTGAAGGTGGGATCCAAGCATCTGTATGTTTTAAAAGCTCTCTAAGTGATTCCAATGTGTAATCAAGGTTGAGCACCACTGCTTTTGTAGAAACAAAGTTTTTGAAGGTGGGAACAGAATTACTTTTAGTGATTAAACATAATTTACACTAGCTTCCACTCCTGAATTTCTTCAGGTTGTCATGAATTTCTTCGCGTTGTCTTATGCATGCCTTTACAGAACAGGCGCTCCAACTCCATTGTGTTTACAGTTGGTGCACAACCGCAGGCTGCACCAGTGTTTCTGGGGGTTGTCCAGAATACATATTTTGCTTTCTTTCTGTGTGTTTCTGCTAAGTTTTGTGGCTGAATTTCCAAGATGTACTTTCACCCTCTGGTTTGAAGAATGTTTTGTACCCCTATCTGGCACTCGGCACAGTGTATTTGTTCCCTTCATCCATTCCTTACTGTGGACATCAGTGAGTATACCCACAGCCTCAGGTAGGTGAGTCCTGGCCCTTTGTTGGATTTTTTTTTTTTTTTTTGAGACAGAGTGTCACTTTATCACCCTTGGTAGAGTGCTGTGGCATCTACAGCTCACAGCAACCTCCAACTCCTGGGCTTATGTGATTCTCTTGCCTCAGCCTCCTGAGTAGCTGGGACTACAGGTGCTCACCACAATGCCTGGCTAGTTTTTGTTGCAGTTTGGCCGGGGCTGGGTTCGAACCCACCACTCTCAGTATACGGGGTTGGCACCCTACCCACTGAGCCACAGGTGCCTCCCCATTTGCTGGACTGACTCTTCAGAATCCCACCACTGGCTATGATCTCTCGCTTCTCCTTTCCTATACAACCATCTCAAAGATTCAGGCATCTACTATGTTCCAGACATTGTTAAAAATTCCTTGTATTTCCATGTTTTTATATGTGATCTTATTTAATCTTTTTTTTTTTTTTTGGTTTTTAAACTGCTTTATTAATTTCATATTAGGAAAAGAATATTTTCCTAAAAAGGATGAAAATGCCAAGCTGACAGAAACTTTCAGACTAACACAAACTATTCAATTAAAACTCATTAAATGGAAACACCAGAGGCTTACAGAAAAAGTAAATCACAAAAATATGAGTTTGTAAAGCAGTGGCATTACTCACCTAAAGGAAAACCTTAAGATTCAAGGTCTGAGGTAAAAGTCATAATGATTGTCAGGTTCAGGAGTTTGGAATCGCATATAGCTCCTCACCTGCTGCTCCTTAGTCTTTCTCTTGATTTCCATTATCTGCCCTACAAACTTTTCTGCATTATCTCCTGCTTCATTGTGATCAACATGCTTATTAGGCATGCCCCATTGAAAATTAGGGACCAGTCGCCAAACCTGCCCCCATCGGACAGTTGTAACAGGCTTCCAGCCTTCACCCCCTCCCAAATAGCGGGATTCCTCTTCATTCTGCACTGTGGTCTGATCCCCTCCTTCGTTTTCTTGTTTGCTATTTTTCATGTTGAGATTTTTGACTTGTTCCTTTTTGGACTCCATTACTCTTGGACCTATCCTCGCAGTCTCCTCCTCCTCCAGATTCTCGCCAGGACACTTAGCCCCCGAGACCTGCGGACTGCTACAAGCAGCCTCTTACTTTTGGGGTCACCCTTGGCCTGCTGCCCTCAGGACCACCAGGAGCAGGTACCTCCTCCAAGAAGTGAATGAGCAACTACCCCTTATTTAATCTTTTTAATCTCACTAAAAGGTGGTTTCTGTTTTTATCTTCTCCATGTTATGATCATAAACTGAGTTTCTTTCCAGCAGATCACATCTTCAACATAAGGACAATTACTATCAGCAATGCTTCTTAGTTACAAGTCACAGAAACTGACCCCAACTGATTTAAGCAAGAAGGACATTTTTAAAAAATATGTTGGGTTTAGAGGCAAAGACACATGCAAAAAGAAACCTATAGGCCAATATCTCTGATAAACATAGATGCAAAAATTCTCAATAAAATACTAACAAACAAAATTCAACAACTAATATTAAAGAGATTATTCATCATGATCAAGGGATTGATCCTAGGGATTCTTCCTAGGCATGCAAGGATGGCTCAACATACACAAATCAATCAATGTGATATATTATATCAACAGAATCAAGAACAAAAATCAAATGATCATTTCAATTGATGCTGAAAAAAGCATTCTAAAAATTCAACTTTGCTTCATGATAAATCTCTCAAAAAATGGGTATAGAAGCAATATACCTAAATACAATAAAAGCCATATACGATACATCCATAGCTAGTATCATAATGAATGGGGAAACCTGAAAGCCTTTCCTTTAAGATTTGGAACAAGACAAAGATGCCCACTTTCACTAATATTATTCAACATAGTAATGGAAGTCCTAGCTACAGTGGTCAGCAAGAGAACCAAATAAAGGGCATCCAAATGGGAAAGAAAGATGTTAAATTATCCTTCTTTGCAGATGATTATGATCTTATATTTAAAGAAACCTAAAGATTTAAAAAAAAAATTAGAACTCATAATAACTAAATATTAGAATGATTCGGTTTGGGCTAGGCATGGTATCTCACACGTGTAATCTTAGCACTCTGGGAGGCCAAGGTGGGTAGACTGCCTAAACTCAGGAGTTTGAGAATAGCCTGAGCAAAAGCAAGACCCTGTCTCTAATAAAACAGAAAAAAACTAGCTTGGCATGGTGGCTGATACCTGTAGTTCTAGCTACTTGGGAGGCAGAGGCAAAAAAATCACTTGAGCCCAAGAATTTGAGGTTGCTGTGAGCTATGATCCTACACTACTTTAACCAAGGTAATAGAGTGAGAGTCTGTCTAAAAAAAAAAAAATGGGTTTTGATGCAAATATCTTGTTGGTGTAAAAAGTTCTATTGATTTTATATCTTGTCTTTACCCTATTTATCTGAGTTTTCTCTTTTTAATTAAAGTAGATAAAAGACAGAAATTCTCTACATGTACTTTTGCTCATGTAAGTCTATGAACCCATTAAAAACAAATCATATTCCTGCTTTTCTATGTTGCTAATGTAGGGTCTTGAACAAATGAAAACCTTATTAAATGAATGACTGCTTGAAGGCACAGACTCTGCTTGCTTAGCAGGGTGCTAAAGTGTGGTCTGAAGCAAAATACTACTGGGAACTTTCTAGCAATGCAAAGTCATGGGCCTCACTCTAGACCTGCAGAATCAGGATGCAGCTGGAAGGGCCAGGACTTCTTAGGTTAACAAACCCCCTGGGTGATTCTGGTGTACTCTTAGGTTTGAAAATCTCTGCTTTTCTGGCTCCCAATCTAGTAGACTTGTAGAAAAACCCACTTAAAAACAAATATTCAAAAAATAAAAAATAAAGATCACAAATATTCACAATTTAATCTTATAAAAAGATAGTAATAATAATATTTCCTTTCTAGAATACAAGAGGTGCTGGTTCACCCATCTGGGACGTCTTCCTCATCTTCTCCTGTCCTGTGATGCTTCATCCCTTCCCTTCTTTCCACTTGTGTGCTGTTCAGAAATCAAGGTAGAAGTCAAGCGACATTTGCTTGTTTATGTGAAACACTGAGTGAAGTACCCCACAGATTAGGGATAAGGGGTTTCCCCCACTTAATAAGTTGGAAGAGGAGGGAACATCAGTTTGTGTGGATGTGTGTCAGCACAATAGCTCCAAAGCAGCAGAGTTGACTTTTATTAACATAAACTGTGCAAAGATGGGCATTAGCCTCATCAAAAGGCTTGCTGAGATATGATTGCTGGGTCCCACCCCCAGAGTGTCTACTTGAGTAGGTCTGAGGTGGGGCCTGAGAACTTCTAACAAGTTCTCAGGTGAGGTTGAGGGGTCACACTTTGAGAAAAATGGCTACACAAAGTAGTACCAACCAGAGGCAGGAGCTCAGGTTGAAGGGCTGGAGAGGGCTTCACAGAGGAGAATGCTTGAACTTATATTTAGGGCAGTTGCCTTTCTTCTGTATGTATATATTATTATGCAATGCGGGTTGGGGTTTGATTTTTCCTCCTGATGTCTTCCCCTTGTTCCCTGAACATAAACATATTTATGGTTTCTTCTTTAAAAGTAATCAGACTTCAGCTGACTTTAGCTTACTCTGAAAATTTGAATTGAGTTTCTATAACAGTGGGCACTGTTTTCAGATGGTGAGGATTTAATAAAGTGAGAGTTCAGAGAAAAGCCTACAAAAGTTTAACAAGTAGAGTCAAAGTAAGCTCCCCTGTGACAGATGTAGACAATGGAGATGAGGCTGGGGGTCGCTAACACAAAACTAAGAACCCAAGTGATATAAACGCAAAACAGAAGAAGGCAGAATCTTGTAGAAAGGGAGTGAGTAGTGGTGACGATTCTTAAACAAACCCAACTTTTTTTAGTAAAATAAAATATTGGACAAAATCATTCAGTAATATTGAAATTAATGTTGAGAACATTCTCTGGGCCAGAAAAAGAACTCCTCCATTCATGCCCTGCCTATAACCTGCTTTTTTTTTTCTTCTTCAAATGACCCAAGTACCCATAAGGAAAGCACAGAGACTTGTTTATAACAGCTCTTAAAGCATTTCTATTAAATGACCTAGAAATATGTATGGAAGTATGGAAGTCAACAGTACTCTGATAGTGAAGTCAATAGCAATTTGTCACTTTCTTTTCCTTTTCCCTCAATTGCTGAGAAACTTTGCTGCAGAAGCTGTCCCAGGACCTTCTCATGTCTGCTCTTGGGTGCCTTTTTGTGCTATCTATAGAAGCAGCAGATAGGACTTCTTTTTTTTTTTTTTGAGACAGAGCCTCAAGCTGTCACCCTGGGTAGAGTGGTGTGGCATCACAGCTCACAGCAACCTCCAACTCCTGGGCTCAAGCGATTCTTCTGCCTCCACCTCCCTAGCAGCTGGGATTACAGGTGCCCACCACAATGCCCGGATATTTTTTGGTTGCAGCTGTCGTTGTTTGGTAGGCCCAGGCTGGATTTGAACCGCCAGCTCAGGTGTACATGGCTGGCACCTTAGATGCTTGAGCCACAGGCGCTGAGCCCACATAGGACTTCTTAACATCAAACACCCCTGTGATTGTTTTATGTCTCAAGTCAGCTAGGCCAAGGGGCACCTAGGCATTATTTTCAGTGTGTCTGTGAGGGTGTTTGTGGATGACAGTAACATTTGAATCCATACACTTAGTAGAGCAGACTGCCCTCCCCAGTGTAGTAGGTGGGGCCTGTCCAGTGAGTAGGATGGAATAGAATAAAAAGGCTAACTCTCTAATGAGTAAAAGGGAATAAATCCTGCCTGACTTACCTTCTAACTGGGACATTAAGTTTTCCCCCTTCTCTACCTTTGGACTTCAACTGAAACACTGGCTCTTCCTGAGTCTTCAGCCTGCTGGAACCACATAATTGACCCTGCTGGTTCTTAGACCTTTGGATATAGACTGGAACTACACTATGGGATCTCCTGGGTCCCCAACTTGTTGACTGCAGATCTTGGGACTTAGCCTCCATGATCCCATCAGCCAATTCCTTATAAATCTCTATTCTCTCTGCAAAGAGAGATCTCCTAGTGGTTCTATTTCTCTAGAGTACCCTGACTAATACAACCCCAGATCATCCCAACTATAGCACAGATGGCCTGACTACAGTAGACTTCTCTGTGAGGACCTAGTGAAAATCCCAGCAAGAGGAATGTTCTTTGAGCCCATTGGTTCTTGAGAATAAATTGAGAGCAAAAAGCCATGAACCTGTTTTCAACACTCACACAACCTAATCCTCAGTTTAGGCTAGATCTAGGCTAAATCAGCTAAACTTATGCAGAGATCAATGACTTGGTTGTCCCAATTTGTATTTCTGCCATACTTCTTTACAGCAGTGATGCTCACCCTTGGCTGAACATTAGAATCTCCTGTAGGGTTTCTAGAATTCTCATTACCCTAACCATACTGTGGACCAAGAAAAGTGGCATCTCTGAAAGTGAGGCCTGGGCATCAAAATTTAAAGAGGGTAGTTACCCTCTGCTGGGAAGCCCATCATACATAGTCCTGAGCTCTGGAAGTTCAGGTGGGGCCAGGAAAAATGGTCATTTTCCCCTAAGTTGCCAATTCTTTGCCATCTACCCAACTGGAACTTATGAGATACTATGGCATCACAGTTCACAGCAACCTCAAACTCTTGGGCTCAAGGGAGCCTCCTGCCTCAGCCTTCCAAGTAGTTAGGACTACAAGTGCCAATCACAATGTCTGCCTAATTTTTCTGTTTTCAGTAGAGTAGACCAGCCACTTTTGCTCAGGCTGGTCTCCAACTCCTGAGCTCAAGTGATCCACCTGTCTCAGCCTCCCAGAGTGTGAGGATTGCAGGCTGTGAGCCACTGCACCTGACCTCAAGGTCTTTGTTTTGGAGAAAGTTTCTCCAACATAAATGCAGTCAGCCATCAGTGGAACAAAGACGTGTACAAATGAAAGTTCTATACAAAAATCCTACTTTAATTTTCAGAAAGGATGAGGGGTAAATGCCTCTCTCAAGTTGCCACTGCTTTTACTGTAACTTATGTGTGTTGAAGTATGTGTCTTATAATTTAGATTCTTTCTGTAAATCTCAGAATCATATGAGGGTACATACAATTACATTGTTTGTATCTGTAAGGTAAAGACTGAGTTGCAGTTGAGTCCTTCATCTAGGAAGTGTACCATATACCCTTACATTGCACCTGTTTGGTAGAAAATTATCAAACCCCTCCCACCAAGATTCTTACAGAATCTGAAAATTAAGATGCCTCTTGGAATTCTTTAGTATAACTTCAGATATCCCAAAACTCACGTGCTGTATTATATTAATTCTAAATTTCATATATGGGTATATCTAGAGCAATTCTACTTTTTGAATGTTTCTGAGGAGGAAAAGGCTGGAGTAGCATTTGAAACATTACTAATCATAGTTTGTAAAGATAATCTCTTTTTATCTTCCACACTTGCCAGAATATTTTATCTGGATAATTTTCACATTATTTTGGCAATCATTTTGTAAGAAAGATTGTTAGAGTAAGTCTAATGGATTATTTTTTTACTTATGCCTTGCAGTTTTAAATGAATCTTATATTTAGCCTTAACTTCACATTATACATTCTTACTTAACACCAATGACTGTAAATTTTGTTTGTGTTCAAGTATATTTTAAGAATAATTGCACAGAAAGATGGAAGCATACTGTTATTCTCTTAATAATTTCATACAAAATTCTACTAATAATTTTCTACACCTGTTCTTTCCTCTAAAGACTTCAGATATACAAGTATTATGCAGGCTAAAGTGGCATTTCATATTTCTTTTCTAAAAGATAAACATGATTATTTATAGCTTTTTAAAAGAAATGTCCAAAGAATAAAGAGGGAAATTTTTAAGATTATGTCTCATGGAAGTATCTCTACTTTTGGTTCAATTTATTTTAGAATAAATAAATAATTTATTCTTATTTACAAGAATAAATAAAAGTGGTTACACATTTTTATCTTAGAGCTGACAATCACAGGAGACTTTATATAAATTTTCAAGCATCTGAAAAGCTTCTTTTCAGGCAAGCTGAAATTATTTTTTTTTCTTCATCTTCACTGAGCACTTGTACTGACATTAAAGCAAGAATACTTTAACAGTTTTATAAACTCAAGCCAGTGTAAGAAGTTTTTGAAGCAACGGGAGTATAAAATAAAGGTGCTCCTCAAATATGTTTAAAAATGGGATCATCAGCCAAGAATCTCTGTGTGTGACAAAAGTACTAGACTTTACTTTTAGTACTGACATAAACTGCCTCTGAGACCATGTGATCGAGTGGTACTAAATAAGTGAGGTATCAGAAAATTGAGAAAATTGTTACCTTATGTAATTTTACGTAAGTTCACAAATCTCTCTGATTCTTGCAACTCTGTAAGTGATGTAAAGTCTGTTTTAAGGAGGATGTTGGGATTTAGCATGTTCTGGACGCTAGCTAAAGATCCCTTCATCAGAATTCCCGTTAAATATGGAGGATTTAACAAAGGTATTAACCTCCACAAACAAACAAAAACACATGAAAAAAGGAATAGGTAAAGAAAAACCAAACAATACATTTGAAAATGTGAGGCAGATGGAGTGGGACACTGACTTAGCTATTCAAGAAGGGTGGATCATGAACCAGTGATGGTAAAACCAATAAACCACTTATTTTGTACCACAGAAAAGCCCCCACAGACTCAAGAACCAATGGAACCATCTGTCTCCAGAGTTTAGGGTCAGGTTAAAACAAGGGAGTGTACTTAAAAAGTACTGGGATCTGACATCTCCCCATTTCCATGTGGCTCATGACTGCCCTTCCTCAATCTCTATAGAATATAGAGAAGAGAGAATATCTGGCAAGTAGGGACTAATGTGGGACAGATAGGGAAGAGGTGTTAGAACAGATGAGAGAAGGGATGTCTGATGAAAAAGGGGACAAGGTGAAAATGTAGTAATAGATTTTGAGATTCTTCTTCCCCTACTTCCCAACCTTCCCCCATTCTAAATGGCTGGCAGTTGGCAGATTTTTAGAGCAGCTCTAAGCTGCATGGCTCTGGAGAAGCCACCTAGTTATATGAATGATGTCCCTTGGAGTCATGTAGTGCCCAGTTTGCACAACCATAAATAACAACTCTTGATCAGAAGCACCTTCTGTGAGAAAGTGAACCAGTCCAAGAATCAAAACCCAAAGGTCATAATGCCAGAGAATCACCAATGAATAACTGCCCAGAAAACACCAGATTAAAGAGGTCTCTAGTATACAAAAGATAGAAACTGAAATAACTAGGGGAAAAGATAACTTAGAGAAAATAAAATATACAGAAAAAAGTTATCTTCATTGTATCAAAGAGATAAGTGGAAAACAAAAAGTGTTCTATACAGTGAAAAACAAGACAACTCAGTAAAGAATTTAGAAGACAGGCTCGGCGCCTGTGGCTCAAGCGGCTAAGGCACCAGCCACATACACCTAAGGTGGCGGGTTCGAATCCCCAGCCCGGGCCCGCCAAACAACAATGATGGCTGCAACCAAAAAATGGCCAGGTGTTGTGGTGGGTGCCTGTAGTCCCAGCTACTTGGGAGGCTGAGGCAGGAGACTTGCTTGAGCCCAGGAGTTGGAGGTTGCTGTGAGCATGATGCCATGGCACTTTACCCAGGGGGATAGCTTGAGGCTCCATCTCAAAAAAAAAAAAAAAGAATTTAGAAGACAAAGTTAAAAATTGCTCAGTAAACAAAGCAAAAGTGTAAATTCTTAAAGTTGAGGCAATTTCTTTTTCTTTCTTTCTTTTTTTTTTATTGAGACAGACTCATGCTCTGTTGTCGTAGGTACAGTGGCAATGGTATCATTGTAGCTCACTGCAATGTCAAACTCTAGGCTCAAGAGATTTTTAAGCCTCAGGCTCCTGAGTAGCTGGGACTACCGATGTGCCTGACTTACTTTTCTTTCTTTTTTTTTTTTTTTTTTTTTTGAGGCAAAAGTCTCACTACGTCACCCTTGGTAGAGTGCCCTGACGTCACAGGTCACAGCAACCTCAAACTCTTGGGCTTAAGCGATTCTCTTGCTTCAGCCTCCCCAGGTAGCTGGGACTATGGGAGCGCCCACCAAAAAGTCCTGGCTATTTTTTGTTGCACTTGTCATTGTTGTTTAGCTGGCCCAGGCCAGGTTTGGTGTATGTGGCTGGCGCTGTAACCACTGCACTAAGGGTGCCGAGCCATCATTCTTCTATTTTTAGTAGAGACAGGGTCTTACTCTTGCTAAGACTGGCCTTGAATTCCTGAGTTCAAGCAATCTGACCACATTGGCCTTCCAGAGTGCTAGGATTAATGGTGTAAGCCATAGCACCTGGCCTGATTTCTTAAAAATTAATGTACCAGTTAAAGAAATCTGACATGTGAATAGTAAGATTTCTAGAAGGTGAGGACAGAGAGGGGAAAACTGGGATGACATAATCAAATATAATTCAAGGAAATTCCCTAGATTGAACAATGTGGATTTTCACACTCAAAGGGTTCACTTAGTATCCAGTAAAATAGATGAAAATAATTTCATACTTTAGTATATCTTTTTTTTTTTCCTGTATCACATATACCTACACATAATACTGAACAACTCAGATGCAGTCAACTCATCCTCTACATTTCTTATGGTTGTCCCTGCAAAAAACAACAAACAGGTTTGGAAATTCAGCATATATGTTTCTATTATACTAAAATTCTTTTCTGCCTTCTCTTTTTCTTTTTTGAGACAGTCTCACTATGTTGCCCTTGACAGAGTGCTGTGTTGTCACAGCTCACAGCAACCTCAAACTCTTGGGCCTAAGTGATTCTCTTGCCTCAGCCTCCCAAGTAGCTGGTACTATAGGGTTACCTACAAAACACCTTGCTATTTTTTGTTGCAGTTGTCCTTATTGTTTAGCTGGCCCAGGGCGAGTTCAAACACCACCACCACCACCCCACACCCCCACCCCCGTCCAGTCCCCCAGGATCAGTGCATGTGGCCGGCATGGTAACCACTGTGCTACAGGTGCTGAGTCCTTTTCTGCATTCTCATCCTCAATGTATTTACTGAGTCCCCATTATACACCAACCACTGCCCTAAATGCTGGGGATACATCTTTGATCAAAGCTCTGACCCTCCGGTAATACATTATTCTGTGAGAGTAGATGCTATTTTTATTTTTTGTATCAACTTTATTAAGACTTGACTTACAAACAATAATATCATACATTGTGGCTCACGCCTGTAATCTTAGTACTCTGAAGGCCGAGGTGGGCAGATCCTCCATGCTCACAGGTCCGAAGCCAGTCTGAGCCAGAGCAAGACCTCATTTCTAAAAATAACTGGGTATTGTGGCAGGGGCCCTTAGTACCAGCTACTTGGGAGGCTGAGGCAAGAGAATCACTTGAGCCTAAGAGTTTGAGGCTGCTGTGAGCTATGACACTACGACATTCTACTGGGGACAACAAAGTGAGACTCTTGTTTCCAAAAAAAAAAAAAATCATACATTTGTAAGTGTACATTTCAAAGAAATTTAAAAAATTTATTCACCTATATAACCACTACCTTAATCAAGATACAGAATATTTCCATAGCCTCAAGTCACCAAGCTCTATCCAAGTTAATCCCTCCTTGACCCCTGAGCAGCCACTAATCTGTTGTTGTCTATTACTAATGTCTTTTCAAGAGTACGGTGTAAATGGAATTTTAATTCTTTTGCATCTATTTTCTTTTGCTCAACAGATTTTTAAGATTCAATCATGTTGCTTGACAATTAGTTCATCCCTGTTCACTGATGATTAATACTTATTACATTGTATGGATATGCCACAAGTTGTTTGTCCATTCACCAGTTGATGGAACATTTGGGTGGTCTCCAGTTTTCGATTATTAAAAACAAGGCTGCTATGAACATTAATGTACAAGCCTCTGTGTGAATAGACATTTTCATTCGTAGGTTATTATGCACCTCGAAGTGGAGTTATTTAATCGTATGATGAGTACATAAGAAATGATAGTTGCTTGGACACAGTGGCTAAGGCAGGAGGATCCCTTGAGCCCAGGAGTCTGCATGTAGCGTTGGCACATAGCAGGATCGATCCCATCTAAAAAAAAAAAATTAAAAAATAAATTAAAGAAAAAAGATGGTTTTCCAAAGTGGTTGTACCACATTGCATTACCACGTGAGCGGTCCAGTTGCTCTCTCTGCCATCATTTGGTATTTTCAATTCTAGCCATTCTAAAGGGTATGCCGTGGTAAAGACGTGCCTCTTACCCACGCTCGTCTATTTATGTAAACTCATTTTAAAAACGGATCATTTTATCAAGAAATTTTAAGATAATCTAAAACATGTAAGAGTTTGAAAAAAATGGCTGGCTCATTCTTTAGCTATAGTTTTCTGCTTTCCGTCAGGAAACCCCCACGTGCTGTCTAGGAAACAATCCGTTCTCAGGAAGCCCTAGCTGTACAGAGTTCTCGGAGGCCGCCTGGTCGTTCACCTCCGCCGTGGTAAGGTCTACACGAACCTCCGCTGCTCTCCTGCGCCTGAGCGTCACTTTTCTAAGAAATTCCCAGGGAGCTACGCAGAACGGGGCGTCCTCTGAGGCCCCAGGCTCCGCCTCTCGCTGAGACTTGCCGACCACTCAGGACTAGGACCCAGGGTGAGGTGGGAAGTTAGCTTCCGGTCTCGCGATTGGCTCTAATTCCGCGAGAAGAGAAGGCGGCCACCGTCGGCTGATCGGAGGTGGTAGAGAGGGAGGGGGTGTGGTCGGGGAGCTCAAAGTCCCCAGGAGTAGGGGAGAGGGGGCGGGGTCGCACGGCCCAGGCGTACGCATGCGCGCAGGCGGCCGGTCGGGCTGGGCAGAGAGGGGAGGGGGCGGCGGCGGCTAAGGCGGCGTCGTTATTTCCGTGGTTCGGACGGTGCGTGGCGGCGCGGGTGACCACGGGAGAAGTAGGTAGGGACCGCCCCTCCGGAGCCATTGAGACCCTCTCGCTCGCGTGTCTGAGAGCCGCAGCCCCCCGCGTGTGTAGCGGACCCTGGGGACGCCAGGTCACCCTGCGGCCCCGGCCCTCCTGCCGTGCCTCAGGTAGGAGCCGTGGGTTCCCTAGTGCCCGCTGTTCGCCGAGGCCCGGGCCTTGCCAGCTGTTACCGGGGCGACGACCCAGCGCCGGGCGTGCCCGCCCTCCCGCGCGGCAACAGTCCTGTCCTTGCTTCTGCGCCCTGTGGGGCCGGGGCTGGGCCGGGCTGACCCAGGCGGGGCGAAGGTGGAGCGGCTCCTCGCCTCGGGTGCGCCCCTGCCCTGGGTTTGGCCGGTGGGCTGCGGTGCGTGCCCGCACCTCGTCCCTCTCCCTCGTCACCCCTCTCTTGGCTAAGGCTGTGCCTGAGTCCTGCCGCGACCCGGAGAGGTTGGCCCGCGAGCTCTGGCCAGGTGAAAGGCCAGCTTGGCTTAAGTAGTAGTTGTCGCATGGGGTCCTGGGCCGCGAGAGGGGACCCTGAATAGTGCCTTAGTCATTTGTGGCCGGTGTCGAAAGTTGGACTCTCTGGAGTTGCTGCTGCTTGGGCCAAGGGCGAGATGGCTTGTGATTTTTCTTAAATAGTGGAAAGGCAAACTCAGGAGTCTTGATAGGTGATGAGTTATTAGTAAATACGCAGAAGCGTTAATTAATTGCATTAAGGTAATTTTTGGCAGTATAGTCCTCAGACACAGAAGAGTTCTGCTTAAAGAGTTTAGTAAGACTTTCATCCAATACTTAAAAACACATTTTAGCAAATACTCTTGCCCTGAAAGCCACATCCTCTCCCTTACATCAGTGTTATTTTTACAGGCATAATGGTTATGAAAGCTTCTGTAGATGACGAAGATTCAGGATGGGAGCTCAGTATACCAGAAAAAATGGAAAAAAGCAATACAAGCTGGGTGGACATTACCCAAGATTTTGAAGAAGCTTGTCGAGGTGAGTTTGAATTTTTGGATTAGAGGTTAAAAATCTGGAAAGGGTAAAATAAAGTCATGGTGGTGATTTCTAAACTTATTTCAATAAGTGAAAAGAAATCAACAGGTAAGTATGGTTTATCAAGTTTGTTAACCACAGTTGTCTCTGCCCTCTAATTTTAACTTTTGTTTAAAGACAGTATTATTTTTATTTTTTTGGTATTGCATTAAATACACAAGTTGTGGCTGCTGCTTTTTTTTTTCCCCTCTCTTTTCTTTTTTTTGAGACAGGGCCTTGCTCTGTCACCCAGGCTGGAGTGTGGTGGTCCTGCAATCACAGTTCACTGCAACCTCAAAACTCCTGAGCGCAAGCAATTCTCCCACAGGCTTTTTTAAAAATTAACTTTTTAAACTTTAAGTAACAGGTTAAAGGACACATAGCGGTAATTTCTAACTGGGGTAACAGTAATTATATTGACCTAAGGACAGTAGTATTTTTGTATATTTGAGATGTGAAAAATGATCAGATCACATTATTCCCTTCCTAAGACACTTCACTGGCTTCCTTGTAGGTAGAGTGAAATCCTAACTCTTTCCCCATGGCCTATAAAACCTGGTCCCTCCTTACTACTCAGATTTCATTTTTGTATTCATGCCCTCTGAAGCTTCATTATATTCCCTGCACAAGATCCTTTTGTCTCCTTATTATACTCTCCAAGGTGGTTCCTGGATTTTGTTTTGTATG
This sequence comes from Otolemur garnettii, assembly GCF_000181295.1. Classification (NCBI taxonomy): domain Eukaryota; kingdom Metazoa; phylum Chordata; class Mammalia; order Primates; family Galagidae; genus Otolemur; species Otolemur garnettii. The sequence goes on from NW_003852401.1 coordinate 43,478,963, forward strand.
TCTTTTTTTTTTTGAGACAGAGCCTCAAGCTGTCCCCCTGTGTAGAGTGCCATGGCATCAAAGCTCACAGCAACCTTCAACTCCTGGGTTCAAGTGAGTCTCCTGCCTCAGCCTCCCAAGTAGCTGGGACCACAGGCGCCCGCCACAATGCCCGGCTATTTTTTTTTTTTTGGTTGCAGCCATCGTTGTTTGGCGGGCCCTGGCTGGATTTGAACCTGCCACCTTAGGTGTATGTGGCTGGTGCCTTAGCCACTTGAGCCACAGGTGCCGAGCCTGTTTTCTATGTCTTAAATTGCTTTGTTTTAGGCCTTCCCACAGCTGGCTCTTTTTAACCACTTAGATGTTATTTCCTGAGTGAGGACCTCAAAACAACTCTAAGCAATTCATCCATTTCTCATTTCTCTGGCTCCACCTCAGTTGATAACCCTGTTTTATTTTCTTTGTAGTGCTAATCTTTGTCAGAAACCATCATTTTAATTTTTTTGTTTTGTTTTGTTTAGAGACAGTCTTACTTTGTTGTCCCCCTTGGTAGAGTGCTATGGTGTCACAGCTTACAGCAACCTCAAACTCTTGGACTCAAGCAATTCTCTTGCCTCAGCTTCCCTACTAGCTGGAACTATAGGCACCTGCTACAATGCCCAGCTATTTTTAGAGATGAGGTCTCGCTCTGGCTCAGCCTGGTATCAAAGTTGTGAACTCAGATGATCCACCTACCTCAACCTCCCAGAGTGCAGGTATAGGTGTGAGCCATCATTTCAAGCCTTATTATTGTTATTACTTTTTATTGAGCCAGAGTCTCACTCTGTCACCTTGGATAGAGTGCAATGGTATCATCATAGCTCATAGCAGCTTTAAACTCTTAGGTTCAAGCAGTCCTCTTGCCTCAGCCTCCCAAGTAGCTGGGACTATAGGTGCACACAGTCACACCTGACTAGCTTTTCTATTTTTAGTAGAGATGGAATCTCACTCTTTGGAGCTCAAAGAATTCACTAGCGTTGGCCTACCAGAGTGCCAGGATTGCAGGTGTGAGTCACCACACTCAGCCCTTTTTAGTGTTTCTTGTGTTATCAGCCTCACCCATTGGAAAATAGGCTCTGTGAGGACAGAAATCTTGTCTGTAACCCTAGCATACAGAACAGTGCCTGGCACATATTGTTAAATTTAATAAATGATTGGAGGAGAAATGGGCATATTTGTTGTTTGAGGGGAAAGAACCCTATGGAGATACTGAAGATAAGAGAAAGGAACAAATATTAGAGTGAGAACTTAAACTTTAAAGAGAGGATGAAATCAGGAATATAGAGAAATTATTATTTTTATTTGTTTTTGTTTTCTTTTTTATTTAAGTAGAGAAATTAGCTTGAGAAAAAGCACAGGGACACTGAAACAAGAAGAACTGAGCTTAGGACAGTGAAAGTACAGGTATGTTTTTAAGTGGCTAGGAAGGAATGGTGGAGGAATTCACACCTGATGGCTTCTGTTTTTCCAAAAAGCTTAGGTCTTTTGGTGATAGTGAGTTGGAGTATGTTTGAATAGTGTTCTGAAAGAAAAGACTTGAAGCAACTGCTTGTGGAAAGAGCCTTCCAGATATAAGCAAAATGGCAAATCATGTGTCTACCCTTTGTTTTGAAATATATGTTTTGTTAAAGTATGCCTCATGAGATAGTGGAAAAAACATTAGACTGGGGGTTGGGTGACTTCCCATGTATGTCCATCTAGGGGAGAGAGAAAGAATTGTAAGTAAATGGTATAATTTTTGTGCTCTGCAATCTTAAGACTGTGGATAGTATATGTTGTTGTGCATTGATTTTAAGTGATCTATATGAACCTAAGTGGGGAAGGTTTTATGATGGATATGTGGCTTGAGTAGGCCTTTAAAGGAGAGATTGAATTTCTGTAAGTAAAGGTGATAGAATTATTCTAAGTTGAGATGAACCATATGATCTAGAATTCAATGAAAATGTTATGTTTGGGGAATAGTGAATGATTCTGCTTGAACAATTTTTTTTTTTTTGAGGCAGAGTCTCACTATGTTGCCCTTGGTAGAGTACCGTGGCGTCACAGCTCACAGTAACCTCAAACTCTTGGGCTTAAGTGATTCTCTGGCCTCATCCTCCCAAGTAGCTGGACGGTAGGTGTCTACCACAATGCCCAGGTATTTTTTTGTTGGAGTTGTCAGTGTTGATTTTAGCTGGCCCAGACCAGGTTCGAACCCGCCAGCTTCGGTGTATGTGACCCACATACTACCCCTTGAGCTACGGGTGCCGCCCATGTTTGAACAGTTTTTAATGTTGGTAAATATAGAGGGTCTTTAGTGCCATTGATTTTTTTTTTTTTTTTTTTTTTGCCTGTGTCTTTTTAGGTTGAGCTTGTTTTATGGGGCAGTCTGTAACGATTTTGAGTATAAAATTGAAAGTGTATTTCCCCTTTATATTCAGGTGGACAGAGTAGCTGCATGAAGTCAGGCATGGACTAGAGTCCTAACTCTGTCACGTATTAGCTCAGTTTCCTTGAATAGATAATCTGAATCTTAAGTTTTCTCCTCTGTAATATAGAGCTGCTACTTTTTAACATTTTGGGGGATTAAATGAAGTAGTAGATGTAAAGGATTTGGTCTACAGTGGGCATTTGATTAAGTGTTGTTACTCAGGGATTTAATTCAGTGTTGAAAGTGTGTAAAGAAGATTAATATACCGGTATAATTTGTGATGGATCAGGATGAAGAGAGCCTGTAACCTTAGAGAGACAAGCTTTTGTACTTAGCTCACGTTGAGGTATTAATGACCTTGGAATAGGATAGAATGAAATAGAAGGATTATGTATGAGGACAAAGAAGGTTCATGTGGCTCAAATAGTGAATGCTGGAATCGTGACAGGAAGATGAGAAAGGATGTGTTCCTTAAACATTTCCCTGAGTGACAGCAGAATAGAGTGGGCACATACACTCCTCAGTCACTCCTTCCCCAATCTTGTGGGTGGAGTTTAAAGCAGCTCATTCATAAACATGAGATATCCTTATAATTTCTTGCTTTATCTTAGAAATTCTTGGAAAAGTTTGCATTTTACACATTTCCATTTATGTTAATGGTCTTTCCCTCCTAAATTGGCACTAGGCAGCAGTACAATTTTTAATTTATCCTGTCTTAGTATCCTGGGACATGTTTACCTAGGGTTGTGCATACCACAATTTAAAGACCATCTTGAGAATTCAGTTTCAGGCTGAAGGGTGCAGTGGCTCATGCCTATAATACTAGCACTCTGGGAGGCTGAGGCAGGTGGATTGCTCTCAGGAGTTTGAGACCAGCCTGAGCAAGAACAACACCCTCATCTTCACTTAAAAAACAAAATAGAAAAACTAGCCAGATGTGGTGGCACATGCCTGTACTCTACTCCCAGCTACTTGGGAGGCTGAGGCAAGAGGATTGCTTGAGCTCAGAAGTTTGAGGTTGCTATGAGCTATGATAATGCCATAGCACTTAGGGCAACAGAGAGAGACTGTCTCAAAAAAAAATTTTCAGCTAAGTATGATTTTTAGGGTCTTCTTGATTTTAGTCCCACTGTTTGCTTTCATACACACTTGTATATACTTTCTCTCTTGAGTTATAGGAAGAATTGAAAGTAGCTTCAGATATTGGTGGGAGAGATGCTTTGGGTTGGCATTAATGTTATGTCATCATAAATTAGGCTTGTTTCTTTGTGGGGAGAACTTGAGTAGGAGATACAGTTTAATCCCTGCTTCAGTGATTGGGGTAGGTGACATACCATTTTATTGTCATACCATCCTATTAACTCTTTCATAACTAGCTCTAACTTACACTGAGTCAGGTGGCACAAATGTGAGGTATATTTCTTGGAAATAAAACATTGGCTCAGCACCTGTGGGTCAAGTGGCTAAGGCGCCAACCACATACACCTAAGGTGGTGGGTTCGAATCCAGCCCAGGCCCGCCAAACAACAGTGACAGCTGCAACCAAAAAATAGCCAGGCATTGTGGCGGGCGCCTGTGGTCCCAGCTACTTGGGAGGCTGAGGCAGGAGACTCGCTTGAGCCCAGGGGGTGGAGGGTGCTGGGAGCTGTGTGACACCCACGGCACTCTACTGAGGGTGATAAAGTGAGACTCTGTCTCTACAAAAAAAAAGAAAGAAAACATCGATAAAGAATTAATCTTTATATATAGATTTAGGATTGAAGACTGTTGGTAGCTCTTGACTTTGTGGTATTAATAATTTGTTTTCTCTTCTCAAAATAATCAGACTCCTACTCTTAATTATAATTTAGACTTCTGTTATAGTAACTTTCTAAGATCCTAAATTAAAAACATATAAGATTAAATCCTTTTCTTTCTTTTTTTTTTTTTTTTGCAGTTTTTTTTGGCCAGGGCTGGGTTTGAACCCGCCACCTCCAGCATATAGGGCTGCTGCCCTACTCCTTTGAGCCACAGGCACCACCCTAAATCCTTTTCTTTAACTGTCACAGTAGTCTCTGGTGACAGTGTGATGGCATTTTGCTAGACTCTAGGGCAGTTTTTTTGGTATCATAAAATCTGCACACTGATGACAGCATTGTTTTCCCACACATTTTTACTTATTCTTCTTTTAGTGCACTTCAGAGTTCCTAGATGTACTACAAACTTCTTAGATAATTTTTTTTTTTAAGAGACAGAATTTCACTTTGTCACCCTTGGTAGAATGCTGTGGCATCACAGCTTATAGCAACCTCCAACTCCTGGGCATAGGCGATTTTCTTGCCTCAGCCTCCCAAGTACCTGGGACTACAGGTACCAGCCATAACATCCAGCTATTTTGTTGTTGTTGTTGTTGCGGTTTGGCTGGGGCTGGGTTTGAACCCACCACCCTGGGTATATGGGGCCAGTGCCCTATTCACTGAGCCACAGGTGCTGCCCTAGATAATTTCTTTTATTTCCTGTTAGGCAGTACTACTCACATTCTCTCCACTTTTCCTATAATTGTTCTCCAGACTTGTTTTTTTTTTCCCCCTCAAATTATTTTGAATCTATGGCACCATCACTGTTAATTTTACCCAATAGGCCATATGTGATTATTTTAAGTAATATCTGTAGGCTTTCCTTTCCTAGGAAATTTTGCCTAATTTAAACTACCTCATTTTGCTACCTGTTCAAAGTCTCTGGGTATGTGTGTGTGTATGTATATGTGGGACATTACAAAAGTTTTCAGACACACAAAAATCAAGAAAAGTGAAATGTCTGTGGATGGAAACAAATAAAGCCCTCCCAGCAACACTAATAAGCTGAGCAAGTTGAAACTTGCACGGATGAATCAGAAAGGATGCTGTTGACTGTGTTTCTTGGAATCGAAATGATGGAACATAACCCAGTCTGTCTCAAAGCTTTCCTAGTCTCTCACACACACATATATGTACACATCAATTTTTCTTTGTTTTTTTTTTTTTTTGGGAGACTGGATCTTGTTTTATTGCTCTGGCTAGAGTGCAGTGGAATCAGCAGTAGCTCTCTGCAATCTGTAACTTCTGACCTGAAAAGATCGCCAGCCTCAGCCTCCTGAGTAGCTGGGACTACAGGGGTGTGCCTCTGTGACCAGCTAGTTTTTTTTTTATTGTTTATAGCAACAGAAATCTCACTATCTTGTTCAGGCTGGTCTCGAACTCCTGACCTCAGGCAGTCTTCCTGCCTTGGCCTTTAGAAGTGCTGGGATTGCAGGGATGAGCCTTCATGCTGGATGTGTGTGTGTGTGTGTGTGTGTGTGTGTGTGTATTTAAAGGCCTTTCTGCTTTTTCTCTTCTTGGATACTGTTTTTGGGAATGTTTTTTTATCAGCCAACTGAAATCCTGTTTTAAATTATGTGCTTAGTCCTTCTGCATCCTTAAGATTGTTCTTCCGTTTACTTATACTCCTCTTTCTTCTTTCTTCCTCTTTGCTATCTTTGGTAACATATGAGAGACTCTGCCAGAGTCCTCTGATTACCCAAAGCCTTTAAGGAATGCAGAAAAAAGCTTCACTCTTTGGGGGCTTTTGCTTTCTTTGTGGAGTTTCAAGAGTTATGGGCAGGCTTTTCTCACGTCTAAACTATCCTCTATTTTGCATTGTATTACCTCATGATCTCTTTGGCTATTAGGGATCTGACAGTTTGTACTGAGAAAAAGAAGTGTCTGATCTTAATACTTTATTTGGTTTTCCATATTTAATGATGCTTTCAGAATTACAAACCGCTGACTTAGAAATTTCATTTACCTAAGGCGCTAGCCACGTACACCTAAGGTGGCGGGTTCGAATCCCCAGCCCGGACCCGCCAAACAACAATGACGGCTGCAACCAAAAAAT
>NW_003852401.1:43485339-43528420 GCF_000181295.1 Otolemur garnettii
GAGAGATCACCTAAGCCCAAGTGGTGTGAGCTATAATGCCACGGCACTCTGCCCAGGGGGACAGCTTGAGGCTCTGTCTAAAAAAAAAAAAAAAAAGAAATTTCATTTACACATAACTGATCATAATACATATACCTCTCTTCCTTGGCTAGTTTTTATGTTTTTGCAAAGAAATTATGTGTCTTTCTTTTGCCTCTTTCCCCCTATGTTATTGCTGTTATTTGTTTTCCTGCTCCTGCTTTTCCTCCTTGTGGGGGTTTATGCCTTTCTTTTAAAAAAAAGAATCATGGGGCAGTACCTGTGGCTCAAAGGAGTAGGGCGCTGGCCCCATATACCGGAGGTGACGGGTTCAAACCCAGCCCCAGCCAAAAACTGCAAAAAAAAAAAAAAAAAAATCATGTTTTAATGGAATTTCAAAAAAGAGTTAAAGGTAGTTGCTTGTGTTTGGTTACCACCTTTTCCCAGGAATAAACTGTAATTGTTCTCTTAAATATCACTATTACAGTGGTACTGGATTTCTGTTACATTATAGATTAAACAGGGCCTTTATAGGGAACATAGCTTGGAACTTGACCATAATTTATAATGTTACATGTAGAAAGCTATTCAAACATCTATAACACTAGTTTATAAATGACCTATCATTTATAGGTTGGTAAAGTGTCCCCTATTTGCTTGTTTTGCTTTGTCCTATTAGATTACCTTTCTTCAGGAATGCGATCGTATTCTTTAAAGTGCTTGACTCTGCTAATCATGCCTTATATGAGAATAAAGATGAAATTAAAAAGGTGATTTATTGTTAAGATTGCCAAAAAATTTTGAATCATTATGTGATTTGAGCCATGTTTTCCTCATACCTAATTTTTCTCTTTGAGCAGTTTAAACTATATTCTATTGAGTCTACTCAATTAAGCTTTAACTTAAAAATAGAGTAACTAAAAAAAATTATTGTGTTACTCTTAATTTGGTGGTTTGGTGTCGTCTGGAATTACTGGGATCCCCAAAGACCATTTCACAGCGTTTGCAAAGTTGAAACTATTTTCATGGTAATTACTAAGAAGGTACTTGCCCTGTCTGTCTGTCATTGTCTTGTTAGTATAAGTAGAGTTTTCCCAGAGGCTACATGATGTATGACCACATCATTGCTGTGATGGGTGTTGCTAATCTCCTTACTGAATTTTTGAAGACTGCTTCCCAGTTGTATAAGGCCCAGTTTATGTACTTCTATAGAGCTATACAAGATCATGCAGTGGGGCTGCTTGTATTCTGCTTTATGCATAGTTGATGTGTGAAAGGTCAGATTACTAGAATTCTAAGGAAGCTTATCAGTTATTTAGTTCAGCCCTTCATTTTATAGATGAGGAAACCAAGACTAAATGTGATTGACTTGTTCCTAGATGTGTGGAGTGTTTTTAAGTTTGATGAAACTATTTGGTACCCATAGCTTCCTTAAATATATGATAGATTATTATAGCAGTTCTCAACATTTTGGTCTCAGGACCTCATTATTCTCCTTAAAATTACTGTTATATGTGTATTTTATCTATATAGGTGTTTATTAGAATTTAAAACGGAGGAGTTTAAAAAATATTAATTTAATAACAACAGTAGTAAACCCATTGCATGTTAACATAAATAACATTTTGTATTGAAAAATGAAGGTATTTTCCAAAACAAAATATAATTTAGAAGAGTAGAATTTTTTTTTTTTGTACGAAAGATCTTTATTAGTGGGGGGAGGGAGGCTGCAGAGCAGCACTGAGGAGGAGAGAAAAGAGGGGAGAGAGATAAGAAGAGAGTGGGGAAGAGAAGAGAGAGTAGAGAAGGAATGCAGAGAGAGGTAGGAAAGAGGAGAATTGTTTTACAGTTTTGCAGATTTCTTTAATTCTAGTATAACATAAGGCAACTGAATTCTCAGATCTGCTTCTGTAGTCAGTCTGTTGCCACGTTTTGGTTGAAGTATATGAAGTAAACATGGTTGAAAAATAGAGGAGTATTTTCAAATCAGTATTGATATCTTCTTTTGATACTATCCCAAAAACTTGACAATCAATCGTTTTGTAAAGTTTAGTTGCAGTGTGGAACCTGAAACCTATCGAAGTGGACTTTCCATGCTCTGTTGCATTAAAAGTCATTGCTCTGTCTTGAACTTTAAATGAATCTTTACTCCATGCCTGATTTTGTAACATGCATTACTATTTTTGGAAAATAGTGGTTCAGAGAGTTATGCAGTTATTTATCTTCCAAATGTTACTACCTTTCATTTTACAATATTAAAAAGCACATTTGTTAATATTGCCACCAACACAGAAATGTGTTCTAATTATTGGGAAACTACCAGACTTGCAGTGGCAGATAACATATTTTCCAGAATTTACGTTTTTGCTTGACAGTTCAAATTTTATTATTGGTAATAAACTTTGTCAATTGTTTTTCTTGAAGCAACAAATTCATTTATTTAAGAAAAAGCCATTTCTCAAGTCTGAATAACTACAGTTTGTCAGTTGGGTTTTTTCAAGTAAAAATAATGTTCCATGATACTTGTGCATATGTATTTCCTTGAGACAACCATCTTACTTCGGTATACAGAGTGTTATGTGTGCTTCCCATTTTGTCAAATAGAATATTACAAAGACATATACTCAAAGGTTGAAATTTAATAAGATGAATCAGATCTGGTACTAGGGTGAAGTTGAGTGCAGCACGTGTGGTACAAACGTGAAGGCCGGAACTGAAAAATGATTGCCCCTTTCATTTTGTTCTGTGGGTGCCTTACTTGCCACACCCTTCTTCTGGCCCTGAGATTAATAATTTTTACTGCTTCATGAAGGTCATTCTTTGTTTCCCTTATTTTTTTATTGTGTTAAAATACACCTAACATAAAGTCTACCATCTTAACCATTTTTAAGTGTGTATTAAAAGTGTGGTATTTATCTATGCCTAATGTTGTGCAACTATCACCACCATATTTTTCTGTAACTTTTTTCCTGTGAAACTCTCTGTCAATTAAATAGTAATTCCTCATTTTTCACTCTTTCATTTTCTTTTCTTTTTTTTTTTTGAGACAGAGTCTTACTGTGTCACCCTTGGTAGAGTACTGTGGCATCACCCCTCACAGCAACCTCCAACTCTTGGGCTTAAGTGATTATCTTGCCTCAGTCTCCCAAGTAGCTGGAACTACAGGTGCCCACCACAACACCTGGCTATTTTTTTATTGTTGTTTAGCAGGCCCAGGCCTGACTCAAACTCGCCAGCCTTGGTGTATGTGACTGGTGCCCTACTCACTGAGCTAGGGATGCCAAGCCACTCTCCCATTTTCTAACACCCACTATGCTATAGTCTGTCCCTATGGTTCTTGACTAATCTAAGAACCTCATATACATGGAGTCATAAAGTATTTGTCTTTTTGTAACTGGCTCTTTTCACTTAGTATAATATCCTCAAGGTTAATCTATGTTGTAACATATGTCATATGTAACATATGTCGGAGTTCCATTTTTTTCTTAAGACTAAATAATAGGCTCAGCGCCTGTGGCTCAAGTGGCTAAGGCGCCAGCCATGTACACCCAAGGTGGCGGGTTCGAATCCAGCCCGGGCCCGCCAAACAACAATGACGGCTGCAACCAAAAAATAGCTGGGCGTTGTGGCAGGTGCCTGTGGTCCCAGCTACTTGGGAGGCAGAGGCAGGAGACTTGCTTGAGCCCAGGAGTTGGCGGTTGCTGTGAGCTGAGATGCCATGGCACTCTACCCAGGGGGACAGCTTGAGGCTCCTGTCTCAAAAAAAAAAAAAAAAGACTAAATAGTAATTCCGTTGTATGTGTATATTATGTTTTCTTATCTATTTCATTGATGGTCACTTTCATTGCTTCCATGTTTTAATGATTGTGAATTAGGCTACTGTGAAAATATGTGGACAAATACCTCTTTAAGACCTGGGATATACGCTCTGAATTTGAATTGGCTGGATCATATGGTAATTCTATTTTTAATATTTTGAGGAACTATCATATTGTTTTCCATAGGGGCTATTCAGTCTCATCAATGGTACACAAGGGTTCCAGTTTTCCACATCCTCATAACATTTATTTTTCTTTTTGTAGTAGCTGTCCTTATGGGTATGCAGTAGTACTGGTATACTTTTGTGTTTTCCTAATGAATAGTGATCTCAGGGACATTCTTAAGTGAGATTGAAAACAAGTTTTTGTCTTTTTTAACTGCAAGTTCATGGAAGTTCATTGGGACCACTGTCTTTTTTTTTTTTTTTTTTTTTTACTTTTTTTTTAATTTTTGAGACAGAGCCTCAAACTGTCCCCCTGGGTACAGTGTGGTGGCATCACAGCTCACAGCAACCTCCAACTCCTGGGCTCAAGCGAGTCTCCTGCCTCAGCCTCCCAGGTAGCTGGAACTACAGGTACCTGCCACAATGCTGGGCTGTTTTTCGGTTGCAGCCGTCATGCGGGCCCGGGCTGGATTCTAACCCGCCACCTTAGGTGTATGTGGCTGGCGCTTTAGCCACTTGAGCCCCAGGCGTCGAGCCAAGGGCCACTGTCTTAATTTGTGTGGAAGTTACAGAGATTTTACCGATTTCCCACCATTGCTTGTTTTTTTTTTTCTTCTCCTCCATTTCTTTTGCATTATTAGTGCAAATTTCAACACAGTAAAAAAGACAAAGAACATTTTAGTATTAATTGCAAAATGATTTTTATCATAGACTACTAGGTTCCCAGACCATGATTTGAGAATTGCTGGGTTATTTAGTATATATTGTGTTCATGCTTTACTGTCATATTTTGATATATGAGTCTTACTTATCTATTATGGTACCTGGAACTGTTAAATAGTAGTGTTATTTAACTTAGGATCAGCCTAGGTTCAGACAAAGTTCTGAAAATCACTTCTTTATACTTTAACAGGATTTGACCATCAATATTTAATCTATTCAGCATGTTATAGTAGTAGTTCCCAAGGTCCATGTACATTAAAGTCATCTATAGTGCTTTAGAACCACCATATATGTCCCACCCCTAGATTTCACTGGTTTTGGGTGCTACTTGGACATGGAGATTTATAAAGTTCCCCAGTTTATTCTAATAGGCAGCCAAGGTTGAAGATTATCGCTTTATAGGGAATGAGTACTGTTTTGATTGGCTGTTTACAGAAGTGTTTTCTTTAATAGTTAAATAAAATGGTTTAAAAGAAAATTTAAAAAAATGGTTTTGACACATTTGCTGTTATGGTGATCTAATTTCATGGTACCAAGTGATTTAAAAGTAGCCTGAAAATTAGCCATTGGTTCTATGGAAAAGTTTACTTGGGGAAATATACTAGTGATTTATAAAATGAGGTCAGTAATTCTGATCAGAATATTGTGACCTGTGATGGGTCATTTGTTCATTCTCAAAAATTCCATTTCTTTTTCCTTAAGCTACTTGCTTTAGAGTATTCTTAGTATTAGATACAGTACTCACTACATAGAATGCCTTATGTTAGTAATCAGATAGAAATAACCATTTCTTAGAAAATTTTAAAGTAATGCAAAAACATTTTTTCAGATGCTGATGTCTTTTACTTTTTCTTAGACTTAAAAGTTAAATATGGTATTATTCAAAAGATTTTTCTCTTTGTTTTTTTTAGAATTAAAGTTGGGAGAACTGCTTCATGATAAGCTGTAAGTATTTATGTATCCCTTGAAATAGTGCAGTGTAATGTTTCAATCTATTTTTTTTTCTCAGGTGGAAAAGTATTCCTTTAATTTTTAGTAAATTTATATTTCAAACTTATGAAAATAAATATATTTTTAACTGTGGTGAGCTATTTGGGGGCATTTGACCCTCGTTGTGATATGAAATGGTTATACCTACAAGAAATGTGTCCTGTGGTCCTTTCTTTGAAGGTAGATGTACTGAATGTAGAATTTCTTGAAGAAAAGGTATCAGTTGTACATCATATGAGGTAGCTTGGGTCATGGCCAGAGATCAGGTGACTAAGTGCTGGGACAAAATAAATGAGAATCTATGTGCCTTACTCTAGTTTTGCTGTAACAGAATACCTGAGACTGAATAGTTTGTAAAGAAAAGATTATGGCTCAGCGCCTGTGGCTCAAGTGGCTAAGGCACCAGCCACATACACCTGAGGGGGCGGGTTCGAATCCAACCAGGTCGCCAAAACAACAATGACGGCTGCAACCAAAAAATAGCCAGGCGTTGTGGCAAGCCCCTGCTACTTGGGAGGCTGAGGCAAGGAGTTTGAGCCTAGGAGTTGGAGGTTGCTGTGAGCTGTGATGTCATGGCACTCTACCAGGGGGACAGCTTGAGGCTCTGTCTCAAAAGGAAAAAAAAAAAGAAAAGATTATTCGGCTCATGATTCTGGTGGCTGGAAGTTTCATGATTGGGTAGCTGTATCTGGTCAAGGCCTCAGAATCCTTTAAGACATGGTAGAAAGTGGAAAGGGAGCAGAGGGGAGTAGCATGTGCAGAGAGATCATATGATGGGAGGAAGCAAAAGAGAGAAACTGAGGAAGTAAGACACTTTTTTTTTTGAGACAGAATTTCACTTTGTCACCCTTGGTAGAGTGCTGTAGTGTCACAGCTCACAGCAACCTCCAACCTCTGGGCTTAGGCGATTCTCTTGCCTCAGCCTCCCAAGTAGCTGGGACTACAGGCGCCTGCCACAATACCTAGCTATTTTTTGTTGCAGTTTGGCCAGGGCCAGGTTCAAACCTGCTACCCTCGGTATATGAAATCGGCACCTTACCAACTGAGTCATAGGTGCTGCCCAAAGTCAGACACTTTTCAGCAACCTGCTCACTTGGTAATTATTGTTGAACTTTGAACAATGCAAGGTTTAGAAGTACCATAACCCCTTCCTTGTGCTCAGTGAGAAATCCACATGTAACTTTTGATGCCCCCCAAATTTAATTGCTGATAGCCTAATACTGACTAGAAGACCTCATAACATATGAACACAGTCAATTAACCTAAATTTTGTACAAAGTTGTCTCACTTATAATTATATATCTTTAAAATAAGCTAGAGAAAAGAATATGAGACTGGAGAATTAAGTTTGCGAATTCATCCTAGAAAAAGTGCTGCATTCCTCATTGCTGAATATTGCAGCAGTCACCTTTGGAATATTTCCCTTGGCCATCTGGGTCATTTTATGTTATTAGGAAAATCATAAGAAAGGGAGGGGCAAGATGGCCGTCTAGAGGTAGCTTTTGCCAGAAGCTCCTGTCCAGTGGGAGAAAAGCTGGACTGAAGTGATGTCAGAGAAATTGAAATTGGGGAGTTGAGCACAAAGAAAAGAAATCAAGGTATACATCATGAAGCAGCTGTGAGGGTGGGAAAGAGGAAGAAAGATAACAGAGATCAAGTAGGAAGCTACAAGACTGAAGGTGCCTGGTGACAAAGGGGATGGGAGACCCTTCCCCTAAGTGGGAGGCCAATTACATTCTTTCTGCCAGTGAGCAGGGAACAAAGGACTTTTCACCTCACCCCATGAGAGGGAGCCATGAGGTACTGCCTCTCCTGCACCTGGGAATTTCTACCTCTGGGTCCTCATCCTGGCACAAAAGTGAATAAATTTTTGCCCTGCAGTCCTGAGCCCTCAGCCCACCATTACCCCTCTCTAGTTGCCTGACAGACTGCCCCCTGTAGAGGCTGATATGTTTGGTAAGTTCTCTGAGAGATCGCTAGATTGTGTGAGCAGTGCCCTGCTCCCCGCAATAGGAGGAAACAGTGGTGCTGCTGCAGTCCTAAATATGGAGTGGTATGATCTCTCCTGGCTCTCACTCTCCCCCGCCCTCCGGAGCGCCTCTGCCCAGTGTCTGTGTCCCCCTCCCCCCAGCAATCCTTGGCTTCACTCCTAGCAACTTGGAGAGAGACAGACATAGACTCAGATGACCCATACTGGCCCAGGAATTAGACCCCTACTCAGCTGTGGGAGATGGCTGCATTTTATCTAGTTGATAGCCACAACTCTGGGGAAGGACCAAAGCTTCTCTGAACTTGTTGGTGCTGCCGGAGCAGGTTTGATTGGAACTCTCAGCCAGCACTGTCAGGCTGCTGATTTTTATTTTCTAGCCACTACTGGCTGGAGCTGCAGGTTTACCCCTAATTTGAATTTGTTTGCAAGGGGGAGTTGGTGCCATGAGGTGTGGGAACAGTGGATCTATTCAGAATTCCTCTCCTCCAGCTGTCACTGGTGGGGACAGGGCTGCATCTGTTCAGATCTGTATACAGCAGAAACTCCAGTGAAATACTTCACCTCCTTTAACCTGGTTGGAAGACAGGCTGACACCAGGACAGAATCAGATTGCGCTATCAAAGCAAGGCCAGCCCTCGGAGTTACCACGGACCTGGATATAATGAGGAAAGATAGAGCTTAAGGAATTGAAAGAGGCATTCGAGGAGCTTCAAAACACAGCAGAGATCCTCCGTAAGAGTAGAACATGGAGAAGAAAGAATTTCTGAAATTGAAGACAAGACTTTTAAACTATTCCTATCATTCAAAGAGGCAGAATAAAAGAGAACAAAGACAAGAGTATTTCCTGAGAAAGTTATGGGATTATTCCAAAAGATCAAACATCTGAATTATAGGAATTCCTGAAGCAGAAGAAGATGGTCCTAAAGGCATTGATGCTCTTCTCTAACACATCATGGTGGAGAATTTTCCAAGCATTGTGAGAGACAGAAAAATTGAGATAGTAGTTTCAGAACCCCAGCAGGACTCAGTCCAAACAGAACATCTTCTAGACACATTGTAATTTGCTTTGCCAATGTCAGTCTGAAAGAGATAATCCTGTTAGCAGCTAGGGGTCAGAAAAGTCCTACCTATAGAAGGAGAAATATCAGGATGACTGCAGATCTTTCAGCTGAAACTTTTCAAGCCAGAAGGGGATGGTCATTGGCCTTTAACTTTCTTAAACAAAAAAATTTTAGCCCAGGATCCTGCTAAAATGAAACTGAGTTTCATATGTGATGGAGAAATCAAATGTTTTACTGACATGCAATTGTTAAGGAAATTTGGCATTAGTAGACCAGCTCTATAGGAAGTACTCAGACCCATTCTCTGTACTGACCATTGCAATGATCCATTACCAAAGTAAACACACCAAGAAATAAAAAAACAAAGTCTAACTGTCAAAATGGTGCAGGGGAAAAAAAAAAATAAGCTTTGGACCTCTGAAGGATGATTTGACCAAAACTCCACCATACCTATCAATTCTCTCAGTAAATGCGAATGGCTTGAATGCCCCTCTAAAGAGGCATATGCTGGCTGACTGAATACAAAAGGAAACACTTTTACACTGTTGGTGGGAATGCAAGCTAATACGACATTTTTGGAAAGAAGTTTGGAGAATATTCAAGGAACAAAAAGTAGACCTTCCATTCCATCTTGCAATTCCTCTACTAGGTATATACCCAGATGATCAAAAATTATTTTATAACAAAAACATTTGCACCAGAATGTTTATTGCAGCCCAGTTCATAATTGCCAAGACATGGAAACAGCCCCAAGTGCTCATTGACCCATGAATGGATTGTGTTATGTGTACACCATGAAATACTATGCAGCCATAAAAGAAGATGGAGAATTCACATCTTTTATGTTTACCTGGATGGAGGTGGAACATATTCTTAGTAAAGTATTTCAAGTATAGAAAAAAAAGTATCCAGTGTACTCAATACTACTATGAAATCAGTGTATAATCACCTACACATTCATATGAATGGTAAAACATAACTATAGTTCAGAAAGTAGAAGGGAAGGGGAAGGCAAAGGGGGAAGGAGGAGGATATTTGGGGGGAACCTCACCTAATGTGCATGATGCAATGGTACATTTCAAAACTATTAAGAAGAGTATAAGGCTCGGCGCCTGTGGCTCAAGTGGCTAAAGCGCCAGCCACATACACCTAAGGTGGCAGGTTTGAATCCAGCCCGGGCCCGCCAAACAACAATAATGGCTGCAACCAAAAAATAGCCGGGCGTTGTGGCGGGCACCCGTGGGCCCCGCTACTTGGGAGGCGAGGCAGGAGACTCACTTGAGCCCAAGAGTTGGAGGTTGCTGTGAGCAGTGAAGCCATGGCACTCTACCCAGGGAAACAAAGTGAAACACTGTCTAAAAAAAAAAAAAAGAAGAAGAAGAGTATGATTGGGATGGAGGTGTTACTTAGTGCAATATAAGCATTTCACATTGTATATCAAGTCAGTACACTGAAACCCATAAATGCATCATTGTACACAGTTATAATTTAATAAAAAATAAAAATAAATAAAAAACAAAAGCTCAAACCCAAGATCTGCTGTCTCTAAGAAACACATTTAACCTCCAAGGATAAAACAAAATTCAGGGTGAAGGAATGGAAAACAATAATAAAGGAACATGTAAATTAGAAAAAAAGTAGGGTTTGCAGTCTTATTTGCAGATGCAATTGGTTTTAAACCAATAAAAATAAAAAAAACACAAGGATGGACAGTACATACTTGTATGCCAAGGGAAGTATACAACATGAAGAGTTTTTTGTTTTTTTTTGAGACAGAGTCTCATTGTGTTGTCCTTGGTAGAGTGCTGTGGTGTCACAGCTCACAGCAACCTCATACTGTTGGGCTTAAGTAATTCTCTTGCCTCAGCCTCCCACGTAGCTAGGACTACTGGCACTTGCCACAACACCTGGCTATTTTTTTGTTGCAGTTGTTATTGTTGTTTAGCTGGCCTGGGCCAGGTTCGAACCCACCAGCCTGGGTATATGTGGCTGGAGCCCTACCCACTGAGCTACAGGTGCCGCCAACATGAAGAGATTTCAATCATTAACATTTATACACCCAGTCTAAATGCTTCTTAATACATAAAACAAACTCAGAACAATCTGAACAATATGCTATCTTCCTGCACTATAATAGTTGGAGATTTTAACACCCTTGGATAATACTGGACAGATTCTCCAAACAAAAACTAAACAAAGAAATAATGGACTTAAACATGACCTTAGAACAAATGAACTTAAGAGACATACAGAGAACGTTTCATCCTAACAAAACCAAATACATATTCTTCTTATTAGCTCATGTCCAAAATTGATCATGTCGTAGGACACTCTAACCTCAACAAATTCAAAAGAGTAGAAATTATTCCTGTATCTTCTCAGATTATTGTGGAATAAAAGTTGAATTCAGCAACAGAAATCTTCATACCCAGATAAAGTAATGGAAACTAAATAACCTTATTTAGCTGAATGACAGCTGAGTTAGGGGTCAGATGAAGAAGGAAATCATTAGACTTCTTGAACAAAATGATAAGCCACAAACTATCAAAACTGTGGTATACTGCAAAGGCTTTCCTAAGAGGGAAATTTATAGCATTAGATACTTTCATCAAGGTAACAGAAAGAGAGCAAGTTAACCTAATTGGGCCATCTCAAGTAACTGGAAAAAGAAGAACAATCCAACCCCAAACCCAGCAGAAGAAGAGAAATAACCAAAATTAGAGAAGAGGTAAATGAACCGGAGAACACAACCATTTGGAAGATCAGTGAAACAAAAAGTTGATTCTTTGAAAAGATTAATAAAATTGATAAACCTTTGGCCAGACTAACCAGAAACAGAAAAGTAAGATCTCTAATAACTTGGAAACAAAAAAGGTGAAATAACAACAGATACCACAGAAATACAAAGATCCTCAATGATTACTGCCCAAAACTCTATGCCCAGAAATATGAAAATGTAGAGGAAATGGACCAATACCTGGAATCTTAACACTCTCCTAAACTCAACCAGAAAGAATTAGAAATTCTGAATTCTGAATTCTGAATTCTGAATATCAAGCACTGAAATTGCATCCACAATACAAAATCTTCCAAAAAAGAAAAGCCCTGAACCAGAAGGTTTCACATCAGAATTCTACCAAACCTTCAAAGAGGAATTAGTACTTCTTTGTTTTTGAGGAACTGGTAGTTATATTGCATAATGTATTCCAAAACAGAGAGAAGGATGGAATCCTCCCAAAAATGTTCTATGAAGCAAATATCAGCCTGATTCCAAAACAGAAAAGGAAAACTGTGAGCCAATATCGATAAATGTTGATGCAGAAATATTCAATAAGATATTGGTAAACAGAATACAGCACATTAATAATGTTATACATCATGATCAAGTGGGTTTTATCCCTGGAATGTAAGGTTGGTTAAATATATGTAGATCCATAAATGCAATTCACCACATAAAATAAAAAACAAAGACCATATGATTTTCTAAATTATTACAGAAAAGGTTTTTGACAATATCCAGCATCTTTTTTTTGACAAGAACACTGAAGAAAATAGGCTTAGGTGGGACATTTCTTAAACTGATAGAAGCCATCTGCAACAAACTCACAGCCAATATCATTAAATGGAGTAAAACTGAAAGCATTTCCACTCAGATCTGGAATGCCCACTGTTGCCATTGCTGTTTAGTGCTGGGAGTCCTAGCCTTTGCAATCAGGTAGGAGGAAGAGATCAAGGGTATTTAAATGGGGACAAAGGCAATCAAACTCTTGCCCTTTGCAGATAGCATGAACTTATACCTGGAAAACCCCAGGGACTCAACTATAAAGCTCTTAGAAGTGACCAAGGAATATAGTAACATCCCAAGGTACAAAATCAATGTCCACGAAACTTTCATATATGCCAATAATAGTCAAGCTGAGAATAAAATCAGAGACACAATACCTTTTACAGTAGCTCCAAAGAAGATGAAATACCTGGGGATATATCTAACAAAGGACATGAAGGATCTCTATAAAGAGAACTATGAAACCTTGAGAAAAGAAATAGTTGTTAACAAATGGAAAAACATATGCTTGTGATTAGGAAGAATCAACATTGTTAAAATATCCATATTACCCAAAGCAATCTATAGGTTTAATGCAATCTCCATCAAAGCGCTAATGTCATACTTTGAAGAACTTGAAAAATAGTACTTCATTTCATACAGAACCAGAAAAAAAAAAAACACAAATGGAAAAAAATATCCATTTTACCCAAAGCAATCTATAGGTTTAATGCAATCTCCATCAAAGCGCTAATATCATACTTTGAAGAACTTGAAAAATAGTACTTCATTTCATACAGAACCAGAAAAAAAAAAACCCAAATAACTATACAATTTTTAGAAATAAGAACAAAGGGATTGCATACTAATACAACCTTTATGGAAAGAATTATAGAGAATTCCCAAAGAACTAAAAGTTGACCTTTCATTTGATCCCATAATCCCATTAGTAGGTGTCTACTCAGAACAAGAAAAATCATTTTACCACAAAGACTTTGCACCAGTATGTTTATTGCAGCTCAGTTCACAATAGCCAAGTCATGTAAGCAACACAAATGCCCATCAACCCATGAATGGGTTAACAAATTGTCGTATATGTATACGATGGGGTCCTATTCAGCCGTGAAAAGATGGAGACTTTAATTATATTTACTTGGATGGAGTACATTCTTCCTAGTAAAGTATTTCAAGAATGGAAAAAAGTATCTATTGTACTCAATACTATTATGAAACCAATATATAAACATGTACCGACTCATCAATGATAAAACACAAATATATTCTAGCAAGGGGGAGGGGTGAAGAGGAAAGGGAAGACAAGGGAGGAGGGTAAATGCCTTACCACAAAATATAAGTACGTGAGTTAATGGTTATGTTAATCAGTTTGATTAAGCATTCCATATCAAATCATCACATTATACCCCATAAATGTATACAGTTATGATTTTAATTAAAAATTAAAAAAAAAAAGAAATAACCAAATCTGAAGGCATCACATTAACCAGACTTGAGGTTATACTATAAGTTTATAGTGATCAAAACAACATGGTACAAAAATAGTTAACTGATCTGTGGAATAGAATGGAGAACCTAGAGATGAACTCAGCCACATATTGCCATGTGATCTTTGATAAACCAAGCAAAGCATGCACCAGGAAAAGAATCCCTGTACTGGGAGTGAGAACTGGTTAGACACATGCAGAAGACTAAAATGGAACCCATGCTTTCACCATTGATTAAAAAAATTGATTCTGGCTCGACAAACATTTAAGACACAAACCATAAAAATTCTAGAAGAGAGTATGGGGAAAACACTTGGCAAAATTGGCCTGGGAAAAGTTTTTTTTTTTTTTTTTAGAGGCAGAGTCTCACTTTGTTGCCCTTGGTGAGTGCCTTGATGTCACAGCTCACAGCAACCTCCAGCTCTTCGGCTTAGGCAGTTCTCTTGCCTCAGCCTCCTGAGTAGCTTGGACTACAAGTGCTTGCCACAACACCCGGCTATTTTTTTGTTGCAGTTTGGCTGGGGCCGGGTTTGAACCCGCCACCCTTGGGATAGGGGGCCGGCACCCTACTCAATGAGCCACAGGTGCCACCCAAGCCTGGGAAAAGATTTTATGATGAAGACCTTCCCCCCCTTGGCAATTGCAGCAACATCAAAAATAAATAAATGAGACCTTCTGCACAGCTGAGGGTACCACAACTAAATCAGCCTTCAGAATGGGAGAAGATGTTTGCATACTACAAATCTGGCAAAGGGCTGATAACTAGAATCTACAGAAAACTCAGGCAAGAAAAGAGCAAATAGCCACATTTATAAGGGGGAAGAGACTTGAATAGAAACTTCTCTGAGGATGATAGAGAAATGGCCAATGAACATGTGAAAAAAATGTTCATCATCCCTAATTATCAGAGAAATGCAAATCAAAACCACTGTGAGATGTCACCTAATTTCAGTAAGATTAGCCCACATCATAAAGTTCTAAATCTGCAGATACTAGTATGGATGTGTAGAGAAGGGACCACTTATGTAATGCTGATGGAATTGCAAACTAATAGAACCTCTATGGAAAGAAGTATGGAGAATTCTCAAATAAAAGTCAACTTTCATTTGATCTCGCAATCCCATTACTAGGTGTCTACCCAGAAGAACAAAAATTTTATCACAAGGACATTTGCACCAGAATATTTATTGCAGTTCAGTTCACAGTTGCCCAGATATGGAAGCAACCCAAGTGCCCATCTACCCATGAATGGACTAACAAACTATGGTATATACAATATACCATGGAGTACTATTCAGCCAGAAGAAAAGATGGAGACTTTACATCTTTTGTGTTTACCTAGATGGAGTTGAAACACATTCTTAGTAAGTATCTCAAGAATGGAAAAAAATCCAGTGTACTCAATACTATTATGAAACCAATATAGAAACAACTACACACCCACATGAAAGAAAAAGCACAAATAATAGTCTAGCAAGAGGGAAGGGAGAGGGAAGGCGGGTGGGCGAGTGGCGAGATCTCACCTAATGTGCACAATGTGAGGGTGTTTAGCATACTTCCAGGTGAAGGGCTCTACTTGAACTTTACCTTAGTATTGAAAACGGTGTAACCTGAACATTGCTACCCTTATATTAATTTGTAACAAAAAAGAAAAAATCCTAAGAGATTATATGAATTTTGGAAGGCACAAACTATATCCAAACGATAACACTCTGGAAAAGCTAAATAAAGGGAAATGTTTGATTATCTTATATTCCCATATTTAGCCCCAGTTTCTATAGTACTATAGCCAGGTGCAATTTTCAAGGTTAAGAATATGTAATTTGGGGCCAGACAGGGTGGCTCATGCCTGTAATGGCAGCATTCTGGGAGGAGGAAGCAGATGGATTGCTTGAGCCTCAGGAGTTCAATATCAGCCTGAGCAAGAGTGAGACCCCCATCTGTACTAAAAATAGAAAAAGTAGCCCAGCATTGTGGCAGGTGCCTGTAGTCCTACGTACTTGGGAGGCTGAGGCAAGAGGGTTGCTTGAGCCTAAGAGTTTTAGGTTGCAAGGAACTATGATGTCATGACACACTAGCTTGGGGCAACAAAGTGAGACTGTCTCAACAAAGAATATGAAATTTTGAATTAGTGAGTGAACAATATTGGACAATTTAGTTGATGGGAGGAGGGAGGTGGAACCTGGAATTCAGTTCTTCCCCAATTTTAGTGTGCACTGGAATCATCTAGAGGGCTTTTTAAAGCGTAGATTTCTGGGCCACCCTCTCAGAGTTCTTTATTTAGTAGGTCTAGTGTGGGACCGCAGAATTTGAATTTCTAACAGATTTCCAGGTGATTGATGCTGCTGATCCATTCTGAGAATCACTATGAATCATTATTTTGATGATGCAGGCATTGATAGGGAGGGCATAATGAAACCAAACTATAGACTAATGGAGGTAAAAATGTGGCTTCTGGCTATGGAAGAAGGCTTGGGAGAGGACAACTAGAGAGGCTGAGCTCCCTTCATTTCCCTAAGGTTTTAGGCTCTGAGCCCAGGAATTATGATTGCCAGCATCCTACCATGACCATCTATCTTTTTTTATTTTTTTTTGAGCCAGAGTCTCACTCTGTCGCCCTGGGTAGAGTGCCCTGGCATAATCACAGCTCACAGCAACCTCAAACTACTGGGCTCAGGTGATCCTCTTGTCTCAGCCTACAGGTGCCTGCCATGATGCCAGCGGGGGGTTTTCTATCTTTAGTAGAGATGGTGTCTCAGTCTTGCTCAGGCTGATCTTCAACTCCAATGTAAACTCCAATGAGGCAAGCAAATTTGTTTTGCTCACTCATGCATCTCAAGTCCTTAGAATAGTCTAGCATATAGTATGTGGTCACTATTTGCTGAATGGATGAAATAGCTAATTCAGTGCAATTGTTTCTGTAGCAGTTTTACTGATTAGGCAAATACCTGATAGTCTAGAATTTTAATTGCCATAAAGACTTTTTTTATTCATCCTCATGTAAGTTACAAATGGATACTTTGTTTTTAAGAAATTCACATATCAGAGCAGAAGCAAAAACTTGCTATCACTTCATCTCCTGCATATTCCCTATTTCCTTAGAAATGGTCACTGTTACAGGTTATCAGATTATTGCTTGTACTTTATCTAGACCTTTTAAAAATTGTAATTACATACATGAACAAACATCCACAAAATGATTATAAGTGGCAATATGTAGTATTCTTGTATCATGAAGATTTTTTATGTTAGTATGTAATAGTTCTACCATGTTCATTTTAACTGTTATATATTTTTATTTTATTTATTCATTTATTTATGTATTTATTTAGAGACTGAATCTCTCTTGGCTAGCTCACAGCAACCTTAAACTCCTGGGCTCAAGCAGTCCTCTTGCTTTAGCCTCCCAAGTAGCACAGGCACCTATCACAATGCCTGTTTATTTTTAGAGAAAGAGTCTTGCTTTTGCTCAGGCTGATCTTAAACTCCTGAACTCAAGTAATCCACCTGTCTCAGCCTCCCGGAGTGCTAGAATTACAGACATCAGCCACAAGCCTGGTCTTGTTGTATTTTTATAAATGTGCCATAAGTTACTATATTGTGTCCCTATTGATAGGCATTTAGATTGCAACATTTCTTGATAACATGGGAAAATTAGATAACATTTACAATTTATTTGCAAGCCAGTACATGTGCCAACAATTTTATAGTATAGAAACCTAGAAATTGAGTGACTAGCTTAGAGTGTTTGAGTGTTTTATGTTTTAATGGGTTCATCCAGATTTCCTTAAAAAAAGTCTTATCGGCTCGACGCCTATAGCTCAACCGGCTAAGGCGCCAGCCACGTACACCTAAGGTGGCGGGTTCGAATCCCCAGCCCGGACCCGCCAAACAACAATGACGGCTGCAACCAGAAAATGGCCGGGCGTTGTGGCGGGCGCCTGTGGTCCCAGCTACTTGGGAGGCGGAGGCAGGAGACTCGCTTGAGCCCAGGAGCTGGAGGTTGCTGTGAGCTGTAATGCCACGGCACTCTGCCCAGGGGGACAGCTTGAGGCTCTGTCTCAAAAAAAAAAAAAAAAAAAAAAGTCTTATCAATTTGTACTCCTACTAACAGTGTATGAGTATACTAGCTGTTTTTGTTTTTAATTTCCCCTATGGAATGGCCCCCCAAAAGCCATATCATCTTGTTTTATAATACCTGATTACATCTGAATTTGAGCAGCTTTTTACCTTTTATTAATGGTGTATGTTTTCTCTTTTGTGAATTGTCTATTCCTGTCCTTTTCTGTTTTTCTTTGGAATTTTTATTGTATTTATATGTATGAGTTAGTTTTATATTCTAGATATTGACTCTTTTTAACTGTATTTTATTGTTGTATAGAAATTTAAAAGTTGTGTCTGGGCATGGTGGCTCATACCTATAATCCTAGGACTCCGCGAGGCCTAGGCGAGTGGATTGCCTGAGCTCACAGGTTTAAGACCAGCCTGATCCAGAGCATGACCTTGTCTCTAAAAATAGACAAGGTCCCAACTGCTGTGGGAGGCTGAGGCAAGAGAATCGCTTGAGCCCAAGAGTTCGAGGTTGCTGTGCACTGTGATGCCACGTAGTCTACCAAGGGCGACAAAGTGAGACTCTGTCTCCCAAAAAAAAGGAAATTTAAATTAAAAAGTTGGAGATACTGACCTTTATAGCTGTGTAAGTTATGCAAGAGTAGTCTTATGTTTGTTTACGGTTTTAGCTTAGAACATAAACCTGCCTGTGGGTTATTTTTTCATATTGTGTGAATCAATCAAAAATTTATCTTTTTCCAGGTGGTTAGTCCCTTGTCTCTACAGTATTTACTGACTAATCCAGTGGTTTTCCACTGATTTGAAATTCTGCCTTTGTCATACACAATTTCCACAGAAATGTGAACTATTTATATTCTTTTCTGTTGAACTATCTATTCTAGAATGCTTCTAATTATTACAGCTTTATGATTTAAATATTTGGTGAATCCCTATTGTTTTTATTGACAAAATTCTCTTCCATTCTTTAGTATTATCTCTTTTGGCTTGGCAGGTTCTTTGAAAAATAGTACTTGAATTTTGATTAGGATTATATCAAATTTATAGATGAGAGTAGTCCTTAATAATATTGCCCTATAATGATATTACAAGTATCAGAATATCTTAAACTTAACATTAACATTAGGCAGTTAAAGGGATTGCAGGAAAAGAGTTTGTCTTCTTAAAGCTCTTTTTGATGTCTTATTGCTGCTTTTTATAAGAAAAATAATTTAGTGTAATTACGTAGATTTCTTTATTTTCTTGGTAGTCTAATGACCTAGACTAAGCAAAATAATAAAGTCAGTAGTTTGATGCTTAGACTTTCCTTTAGGCTTTCCTTTTCTTCTCCCATTTCTTGAGGCATGTCTTGGTAATGATATACTTAGTAGACAGTCCATAGTACTTCACAGCTCATCATAATTTTATGATGAATTATCCACAAGTACCAGATTATCAGGATAGAGACTTGTTTTTCATTATTTGATTGTCAAAACTTTGGGTTTGTAGACTGTAATGTACTACATTATTGTACTTTAAAGATATAAAGAAAATTTTAAAAAAAGTAAAAGTTACATTTAATAATGTTTCTGAATGTTAGAGAAAATTATTTAAGGAAGGCAAAGTGAAAATATCTATACTAGTGAAATCTAGTATAGATCAATTCACTTCTTTTTTTCAGAAGTTTCTGATGTGCACCTTTTTGAAGGAAAGCATAAAAAACATTTTTTATTTCTTCATTATAGTGCATGTAAAATATTTGAGTGGCAAGTACATGAAAGGATATGTTAAAGGATGATTAATTGAAATGGAAGTGTTAATAAGTTGGGAAAACCAAATACATAGAATACTGTAGTTACTAAAAATATTATAATCATTTTTATAACATTATGGAAACTGGGGTAAGCTTACTGGTTCAAAAACAATTTTGGAAGCTGACTTTTTTATTTGCAGATTTGGTCTTTTTGAAGCCATGTCTGCTATTGAAATGATGGATCCCAAGATGGATGCTGGCATGATTGGAAACCAAGTTAATCGAAAAGTTCTCAATTTTGAACAAGCTATCAAGGTAGTCATCTTTGTACTTTTTGTGTTTTCTTTTATCTTTTGTTATTTTATATATTAAAATGTGCTCAATAATGAAATCAAACAGTATATTAAAGTGTATTTCCTTAAAATCATCTGAAGTATTCAAGCAAGAATTGGTTATAACTGACTGGGAGCGGTGGTTCATATCTATAATCCTAGCTTCTGGCAGGCCAACTCAGGAGGATCCCTTGAGCTCAGAAGTTTAGACCAGGTTGAGCAAAAGCAAGACCTCATCTCTACTAAAAATAAAAAACTAGGTGGGTGGTGGGCACCTGTAGTCACAGCTGCTCAGCAGACTGAGGCAGGAGAATTTCTTGAGTTTGAGGCTGCTGAGTAAGGTAGGCTGATGCCATGGCACTCAAAAAAAAAAATGTTATTACCTTTAGTTATACTATATCTCTATTTGTTGAAATCTGGAAATTATTTGAGGTCTTCATTAAAAACTTGTTCTAAATTTGTGCATTTTTATATATTTTAAAATTAATTTTTGAAAGCATTCAGCTATATATTCAAATATGAGGATAATTGGCATAGGGATTAAATTTTGTGTATTAAGTAAAAGGCTTATGGTAGTGAACTTAAGATGTACTGAATGAGTATTGATTTAGAAATTCATTTATAGTTGCCACAGAGCTTAATTCAGCATATTATTTGATGAAGGATTTGCTAAGCAAATACAGTAGAACTTCCATAGTAGACCACCTCCTTAAGTTGACCTAATTTTCATAGACTGAACATGCACCATGTCAGTATAATAGGTCTAGTTCCTTATGTTGACCACCTTTGTAGGCTGACCAGTTGGTTACAGTCCCTGGGGGGCGGGGAGGGGGGGTGTCAACTTAACAGAAGTTCTACTGTAGGTAGTGCAAACAGAATTTGCAAGTAGTATAGTTAACCAACGTAAGGGAAGTACGTTTTTAAATGTTCAATTTTTTTCTTTATAATTAGATTTGGGTCATTAAATGATTCATATTGATTAGCACTTAAAATGGATTTGAATTGTGCTTTTAAAATAGTTGTTCGTTTGACTTTTCATTATAAAGGTCTTTATTCTTTCAATTTTGAGAAGCTTTGATTTTTCTTATTGAAGACCAAGTTGTTAATTAAAAATAAAATATTAAAAAAGATAATATTGTTTTTAAGGATACAGAGTTAATTTGATATCTTAGTTTTATCAGGTAATGAGATAGTATTTCCTTACAATAGTATTTTTAAATAATATTTGAAATAAAAAATGCTACAGTGCATTTTAAACATAAATTTTTAAGGGTTTCTGCTTATATGTCATATTTCCTTCTTTTTTAGGATGGTACCATTAAAATTAAAGACCTCACCTTGCCTGAACTCATAGGGATAATGGATACATGTTTTTGCTGTCTGGTAAGAATGAAAATAAGACTAACGATTAATGTAAAAATTGCAACTTATCTAAATCTTGGAATTAAAAGAGTTACCAGCGTTAAATATGAACATGTAATGCTGAGTCTAGTGAGATGTATATACTTAATAAGATTAGCAGGCTAAGTTATTCCACAGGAAACAGGATTTCATCTTAATCAATCTTAGGTTCTCATTTTCTTTTTTTCAATGGAAAAATATTAAATTACCCATGGTACCCTTTTTTTCTCAGGTTACCTAGGAAATAAATCTGTAATTGGAAGCTTCCATAAATAAGCATGGAATTGGAAAAAAAGAAAAAGGGAGGTTTGGAGTAGTTCTAGATTTTTTTTCCTAATCTAGGGATAATTGAAGTAAACTCATTATTTTCTGTGAAGAAAATTTTTTAGTGGCTTTTATATGCTGGATATATGTTTCCCCTAGACAGTTTAATGAGGAAAGATTCTCATTTATAATACTTTTTTTAATCGTTTTTTTTTTAAGAGACAGACTCTTACTTTGTTGCCCTTGGTAGAGTGCTGTGGCATCACACTCACAGCAACTTCCAACTCCTGGGCTTAGGCGATTCTCTTGCCTCAGCCTCCCGAGTAGCTGGGACTACAGGCATCCGCCATAATGCCTGGCTATTTTTTGTTGCAGTTTGGCCAGGGCCGGGGAACCCGCCACCCTCAGTATATGGGGTCGGCACCCTACCATCTTTTTCTTTTTAAATTAACATTATATCATCATCCTTAGAAATATATACAGTTTATTCATTCAGCTTATGTATTGATTGCCAGTGTGTATAATTTTATTAAGTGTTTTACATATATAATTTTCACTTAGGTTTTATATCACCTGCATTTGTTAACTGTATTATCTGCCTAGAGTTACATTGCTAGGAAGGGGCCTACGCAGAATCCTAATCTTAATCCTCCAGTGCTGTCTCATCTCTTTCCCTTAAAGATGTTTTTATTACCTGTTAATAATTTAAAGTCCTGGCTTGGCACCATAGCACAGTGGTTATTGCGCCAGCCACATACACAGAGGGCATGGGTTCAAACCCCGCCTGGGCCAGCTCAACAACGACAACTGCAACAAAAAATAGCTGGGCATTGTGACAGGTGCCTGTGGTCCCAGCTACTTGGGAGGCTGAGGCAAGAGAATCGCTTCAGGCCAGTTTGCTGTGAGCTGTGATGCCATGAACTCTATCAAGGGTGACATAATGAGACTCTGTCTCAAAAAAAAAGAAAAAAAAAGTCCTAGTTAGAAGGAAAGGAAGTTGGAGGATTGCTGGGGACAGACATGTAAAGAAATGATTTTGACAGCGTGTAAATGTGTTTATAGTGATACCATAGGGATAGAAAGGAGTTAATTATGTCTGAGAGGATAAGAAAGGCTGTAAAAGGGAGGTAATATTGGTATGAAGTACTGAGAAACAGTAGGCATATGACAGGAAGATTGAAAGTATTACAGGCTCGGCTCAGGTGGCTAAGGCGCCAGCCACATACACCTAAGGTGGCGGGTTCGAATCCAGTCCAGGCCCACCAAAAACAACAATGACAGCTGCAACCAAAAAATAGCCGGGTGTTGTGGCGGGTACCTGTAGTCCCAGCTACTTGGGAGGCTGAGGCAGGAAACTTGCTTGAACCTAGGAGTTGGAGGTTGCTGTGAGCTGTGATGCCACGGCACTCTACCCAGGGGGATAGCTTAAGGCCCTGTCTCAAAAAAAAAAGAAAGTATTGTAGCAAAGAAGATATAGACATGACAGTGTGAAAATATTCAGTTTGGAGAATCAGGAGCAACTGTTAATTAGCTAACCTCTGTCAGGGAGCCAAATGGGAGGAGCAGGGAAGGGTAAACAGAGGGAGGCTTTTGCCAAAATTGAGAAACTATTGAATGAGACTCTTGGGATTGTATCTAGGAGTTGGGCTTTAATAGGCAATTGATTCTTAGTCAGGAAAGTCTTCTGCATACTAGCTATACCAGAAAACACACCTTAATTGTATTTTTTATACAATTTTTATACCCTCTCATTTTGTAATACAGTATCACACATCTTGTTTCATTGCAGAAATCTTGGATGTCAGTATAAAATATAACTGTATAAACATGGGCAAATAGGTAATTAACACTGTTTCTTCATATGTAATAGGAGAAAAATGCCACCTTTCTCAAACTTAGGAAAGAATGAGATAAGACATAAAAATACTATGGTACCTAGTGTATAGCTTGGGACATAGTAGTTACTCAGTTTTGACTGTTGTTGGTATTCCCGTCCTTTGGTATCTGGGGTCAAGCATATGGTAGCTACTCAGTGAAATAGCCTTGAATAATTATCTTAGTGTTTTAGAAAGATCTCTTGGATTAGGGGGTATTATAGGAAGGAGGCAGGAAAACTGTTGCAAAGTTTTTTGCAGTAATTTGGGTGAGATGAAATGCGGGGACTGGGTGAGTGGTAGTGAGGCTAAAAAGATGAATTGAACAAGAGGCCAAGGACCTGGTTGGTTTTAAAACTGTGGATTTCTTATTTATGGATTTTTATTTACTACTTTGTGGAATTGATTGCTTTTGTACCATTGAGGAAATACTCTAACTTCATTAGTCTCTAAATATATTATAAACTGATTTATATATGAGCATTTATATTATATGATTTTTGAGAAACTTCAGTCAATTGAATTCTGACTTGTCATTTCTGACCTTCCCCCGTATTTTATTTATTTATTTATTTGTTTGAGATAGAGTCTCACTTTGTCATCCTTGGTAGAGTGCTGTGGCATCATAGCTCACAGTAACCTCAGACCCTGAGGCTCAAATGATTCTCTTGCCTCAGCCTCCTGGGTAGCTGGAACAACGGGCACCTGCCACAATGCCCAGCTGTTTTCAGGCTGGTCTTAAAACCATGAGTGCAGAAAATCCACCCGCCTCAGCCTCCCAGAGTGCTAGGATTACAGGCATGAGCCACTGCACCCAGCCCCCTGACCTTCCCTTTAATCATTTTTTAAATCTTGTGGTTAATCTTACACTTATTTGAATATGTGACTATATGATGAATTTTGACTTGCAGACTTTATCACCTTAAATATGTACTCTTATTTCTTTATAGATAACATGGTTAGAAGGTCATTCCTTGGCACAGACAGTATTTACGTGCCTTTACATTCATAATCCAGACTTTATAGAAGATCCTGCCATGAAAGCTTTTGCTTTGGGAATCTTGAAAATCTGTGACATTGCAAGGGAAAAAGTAAATAAAGCTGCTGTTTTTGAAGAGGTAAGATTCTGTGACATATGTATTCCTGAAGATCCTTCACTCTTATATTTTAAAAAATGATTTTATTATACATTACTTTTATCTACATGTATAGTTTTTAAACCAGTTTTTAAAAGTGATACTATTGGTATTTACAAATATATTGGCTAAAGTAATCCAGTTGTCTCTGAGAAAGGGCTTTGGTCATAGTATATTGCTTCTGGTAATATCTTTCCTTGAGTATTGTTACATGCAGAGTACAGTTCTGGATATTGTGGGATTTCACAGAGAAAATAGGAGAGAGAGCACCTGCCATCAAGTCTCTATAAATTATAACACAAAAAGGCTATACTTTCAGTCTTTTGTATTAAGAGGGAGCTAAGGAAAACAAAGATACTAAGAATCTTTATTTAGTATCTGTTATACTTTAGAATATAACATTTTTCTCCAGTTACCATTATACTAAGAGAAGTATCTCTGGATCAGAAAAATAAATGCCACATTTTCTCACTTGTAAGTGGGAGCTAAGCAGTGGCTGTGCAAGGACATACAGAGTGGAATAATGGACACTAGAGACAGAATAGGGGGAGGGAGAAGGAGATAAAGAATGAAAAATAACCTTTTGGGTACACTGTTACACTGCTTGGGTGATGGACAGGTTAAAAGCCCAGACTTCACTGTTACATGTGTATCTATAAAACATGTTACTTGTTCATAAGTTATACATGTAACAGAATTCAACTTGTATTCCTTTAATCTGTTGAAATAAACAACAGAAGTAAAACATTTTCCTCCAATTTGTTTTAAGTACTTCGCTTGAATTGTGTTCAAGAGTTGAGACATAGAAATTTGTTTTCAGATTATATGATTTGATATCTAGAGAAACATAAAGACTCCACAAAAAGCTGTTGTATTAGAATGGATAAAATAAGTAAAATTGCAAGATATGAAATCAACATGCAAAAATCAGTAGCATTTCTTTTTTTTTTTTTTTTAAGACATTCTTACTCTGTTGCTCAGGCTAGCATGCCATGGCGTTAGCCTAGCTCACAGCAGCCTCAAACTCCTGGATACAAGCAATCCTGCCTCTGCCTCCTGAGTAGCTGGGACTATAGGAACCCACCATGATGCCTGGCTAAGTTTTCTATTTTTAGTAGAGATGATGTCTCGCTCTTGCTCAGACTAGTCTTGAACTCCTGAGCTTAGGTGGTCCTCTTGCTGCCACTTCCTGGAGTGATAGGATTACAGATGTGACCCCCCCATACTCAGCTGAGATTTAAACTTTAATTCCTTTGTTATCATTTTATTTCTGGCAGTAATTATTAATGGATGGGAAAACTACTGGACAGAAGTATGAGACATAGGATTTGTACCTAGTTTCCAGTTGCCTTCCTACAAGATACTTATTAATTACAATATAAAGGAAAAAATAACTTTATGGTGGGGAAACTTGGCAGACACCAACTTAGCCAAGTGACCAGAATTACTAGTAATGGGACAAATTGACATAATATGTTTTTCTATAAAATGCTGTAAGGAGAACACAATATCACTTGTGTGGTTTTTCTACCAAATAAGGTATAACTTCAATTTAGTTTTGAAGAGATATCAAGTGAGCCTATATTGAGGGATATACTACAAAATTACTTTGCCTTGTACTATTTCAAAATGTCTAACGTGAAAGATAAAGACAGAAGAATTCCAGATTAAAGGATATTAAAGAAACATGAATTTTTCTGATTTGATAGTTATACCATGGTTACATTAGAGGAGTTTGTTTTTAGGAAGTCACACTGAAGTATTTAGAGGCTTTTCTGGGGCATATTGGAAGAAGAGTTGTCTTGGGCCATACATTAATTACAAAAACATTAATGAAAGCTGATGAGCAAAAAGAAAAACAAGTCTGTGCATAATTTTCATGATACCTACCACCAGAGATAAGCAAAAAAGTCCTCACATTGTACTCATGCAGGCTGCAGGTTGGACACTTGTGTAAGGTTTCCAATAAAAGTAGAGATTATAATGCATAATGGTGAAAATATTATAATTTAGGTGATACGGGTAAAAGGATTATAGGATTTGTCTTTACTATTTTCAAAGTGAACATTTAAGTACAGCCTCTGGGAAGTGAGACTAGCTAGGTTTATATTATACCTTAGTTTACTCCTCTGTAAAATATGGTTTATAATAGTGCCCATCTCAGAGCACTGTCAGGAGGATAATGAAGTTAATACAAGTAAAATGTTTAGGACTGTGCTTGGCATATAGCAAGCAGTAATGTTAGCTATTAGTATTCTGTTTTATATACAGTAAATTACAATCCACTTACTGGACATTTAAATTCTTTCAAGTCTTAATCTGAAATATCTGTGTACATGTTTTACCCTTACTTGTACCCTTAATATTCTACCCAGTATCTGGTTTGCAGTGAGTACTCACATTTTAGTTAAATGAATTAAATCATTTTAGGAGCCCCTGAAACCTTTAGTCAAAGTCTATGAAATGAATGTTTAAAGTAATAATAAATCTCAGCTAGTATATCTTTTTTTTTTCAGCTGGTATATCTTAATAATGTAAGTTTTAAAGGAATTGAGAAAGTTTTACTTTATTAGAATATTACATTGTTAGTATATACTGAGAATTCTTGTTCTGATGGAGTCATGTTCTCTTTTAATACTGGTAGTGTGGATTATTCTGTTTCAGTTATGATTGTAAATATTTTACTAATCTAAATTTCCTTGCTGTGCTGCTTTGTTTTGAGTGTATCATTTTATAGAACACTAAATGTCCCTGAAATTCCTGCAGTTAATATCTTGGCAGTGTTGCAAAGATGCTGTAAAATACAGTAAAGAATGTGGTGTTTAGCTAATAAGATGTCTTATTACTTATCTTTGATAAATGGCAGTGATTGTATTTTATCACTGTATTGCTAGTATCTAGTGCATATCAACCACCATAGGGTGCTCAGAAAATGTTTTAGAAATGAAGGGATAAATGGACAAATATTCTTCCATACTAATCTAGTCACCTCCAAAATCTTGATTTCATGTATGCTACCCTTTGATTGCTATCCTTACTTTTTGATTTATTTACTCTAATTCTCTTAATCCCACTATTTTTGCTACCCTTCACAAAAAAACTTCTTGAATGAGCTGTTAGTATTTGTTTATTTTACTTTCTCTTTCAGTCTCTCCTTATGCACTCCAAGTGATCATTCTTTATCACCACTACAGAGAAACAGGTCTTTACTCATCTTTTTAAATGTAGTGTTCTCACTCCTCTTTCTTTAACCTTGAGCATTATTAGACCTGTTGTCCACTCATTGAAATACTTTTTTCCTCCATCTTCTTGATACCACAGTCTATTAGATTTCTTTCTACTTCACTGGTTAGTCCACGTCCTGTGCTTGCCACCCTCCTTCTGGGCTCCCTTTCTTCCCTATACCCTTTCCCTAGATCAATTTCCTATAGTTCTGGGACTTTTAATACCACCTGTATGCTGATGAAGTCCAAATTTGCATTTCTAGTACTGATTCCTTTTATGACCTCCAAAGTCAAGTTCTTTACTGAAATCCTCACTTGGATGACCAAAGAAAATAGCAAACTTAATGTAACCAAAATTATACTCCACTTCTGCTTTTAAACCTTCTTCTCCCAAAGTCTCAGGAAATGGTGCCGTTATTTATCAGTTGCTCAGACCAAAAACCTAATTATATACCTCATGCCCGCATTTAGTTCATCAGCATATCGTGTCAGCTTTACCTTTAAGATATCCTGATTTCAACAACTTCTTACTATCCTATCCGTTAAAATCCTAATTCAACTCATTGTCAACTCCCACTTTAATTGTTGGATACAGTTCAGTATCTGGTCTTTTCTTGTTGTTTTTTTTTTTTTAGACAGAGCCTCAAGCTATCTCCCTGGGTAGAGTGCAGTAGCATCACAGCTCACAGCAACCTCCAACTCCTGGGCTCAAGCGAGTCTC
The DNA here is from genome assembly GCF_000181295.1 of Otolemur garnettii. Lineage (NCBI taxonomy): Eukaryota > Metazoa > Chordata > Mammalia > Primates > Galagidae > Otolemur > Otolemur garnettii. The sequence goes on from NW_003852401.1 coordinate 43,513,902, forward strand.
CTGCCTCAGCCTCCCAAGTAGCTGGGACCACAGGTGCCCGCCACAACGCCTGGCTACTTTTTGGTTGCAGTCATCATTGTTGTTTGGTGGGCCCGGGCTGGATTCGAACCTACCACCTTAGGTGTATGTGGCTGGCGCCTTAGCCACTTGAGCCACAGGTGCTGAGCCTCTTTTCTTGTTTTACTCTGACATTTGTTTGACATCCACAGATCGTCAAGAGTGATCGTTGGGCTTGGCACCTGTGGCTCAAGCAGCCAAGGTGCCAGCCACATACACCTGAGCTGACAAGTTCGAATCTAGCCTGGGCCCGCCAAACAACAGTGATAGTTGCAACAAAAAATAGCAGGCCTTGTGGCAGGCGCCTGTAGTCCTAGCTACTTGGGAGGCAGAGGCAGGAGAATCACTTGAACCCAGGAGTTGGAGGTTGCTGTGAGCTATGATGCCATAGCACTCTACCTAGGGCAATAGCTTGAGGCTCTGTCTCAAAAGCAAAAAAAAAAAAAAGAGTGATCTTTTAATAGTAGCATTCTATTTACATGACTTCTCTGCTCTCAGGCCTCCAGTGACTTAGATTAAATTTTTGTTACTGATGCTTGCATGTGTTACACAGAACCTTTGATAGTCTCCCAGCCCTTCTTGGTAAATTAACATTTCATAGGTAGGGTACATAAGTATTTAAGCTTTGTTTTTTGTCTATACAATATTGGTCAAGTTTATTTTCAAAATTAGAAAATTTTACACTAAGGAAAACCTAGGTTTTTATTCTTAAAAATTGTATTTTTATTGTATTTTTATTCTTAAAAATACACACTGGTCTTGTATTCATTCATGGCTGCAATAGAATAAGTAGAGGCTGTCTTCCTTCAGATGAAACAAATGTTCTCCAATTTGCCATTCTTTACCACTCCCCAGTTTATCTTGTAATGAGTGAGATATACTAAAGAAGGTAACTTGCCTTTTGCATTTATGACCCCTGCCCTGGAGTGAGTGAGTCATTCATTCAACAAACATTTAGTGAACACTAAGTACTGTCTGCTACACACTATTCTGGGCGCTGGAGAAAAAGATTCCTGGGACAGATAATGTATATACATGTCTTGTATCAGGAGGTGTTAAGTTCTATGAAGAAAAGTAAAGCCAGACAAGGAGATGTAAAAGAGTGGAGGGTGCTGTCTTAGAGAGAGCACACAAAGAAAACTTCAGTGTGAGCTGTTAACATTAGAACAGAAGCTGGGATATAGTAAGGGTTGGAGTTTCATAAATATTTTGAGGAAGATCATTTTGGGGTGGGGTCAGCAAGTACAAAGTCTTGAGAAGAGAATGTGCTGTGTTTGAACCAGAGCAAGAAGGCCTGTCTGATGCAGTGTAGTGAACATGGAGAAGAGTGATAGGAAATGAGGTTGATTGGAGAGGGGAAACCAGGGCTACATGATACAGGCTGTAGGTATAGGCCATAGAGGCCATGGTGGACTTTGGGATTTTATTGTGAGGTAGAAACTATTGGAGGGTTTCAAGTTGGGAATGACATGATCTGACTTATCTTAAAACAATCCATCTACCATGTGGTGGTGAATAAATTACGACAGGGACAGGTATGGTAGGTAGGTGACTTGTCTGGAGCTTGTTAGGGAGTGAGTGATGGTGGCAATTTAAACCAGAGATAACTTGAAAGGACGAGAATTGGTTAAATTGGAATTTGAAGATAGAGCCTACAGGGTTTTCTGAAGGATTTGATACGAGATGTGAGAAAGCAAGATGAGTTGGGGCCCAGGTTTTCAACCTGAGCAACTATAGATAGATGGTAGTGATAGGGTAACACTAGAAAGCAGAAATCAAGAGTTCCTTTTTGGAGGTATAAAACTTGATAATCTTACTTGATGTCCAAGTAGAGATAGAGTATAAACTTCATCTGAAGGATGACAAACTTAGAGCTCTGTTATATAACTTGAGATTTTTTAAAGACCCAATCATGTGAATCTTATACTGACCCTGAGTTCTTTGAAACTAGGGACATTCTTTCTTTACATGCATGTGATACTCAGCAGTTTTTGTTAAGAATCCAGAAGTTTTACTATAGTTCTGGGTACTTCTGTAACTATTATTCCATTATATTAGGCTTCTATTTATTTTTATGGAAGTGTCTATATGGTATTGTCCGTTAATGGGGTTTAGGACTTCTTAATTGAATTGCCCAGATGATATTAAACTTATGTTCTTCACAGTGAGTCCAGCAAACCATTTAATTTGTTAATGACTCAGCAGTTAAATTTAAAAAACAGTTTGGGGGATGGGAGTCCGTGGGTGAATATTTATTTTTTTCTTATAACAGGCTGTAATAGAACATGGTTTTGCTGTCACTTTGAGTAATTCTATTTGAAAAGGATTAACCTTTGTAGCCTTTTGCAACCTTAACATTAAATTGTAATAATTATATATATATACTGCTCATCTTTGGATGTGAGAATACTTTGTAAGTGGAAATTATTATTTTGTGATATGTTCTTGAGCATTAGCCTTATTTTACAAATGAACATATTCAATGTAGGTGTATTTGAGTTGCCTAAGGTGAAGCAATTGAAATGAAGGACAGAGACAGCATTAGAGTATGGTTTTATGTATAGGTTATAAGGAAAGCCTGGATGTGTGATAGTAATATTTAGACAACCTGCTAGGGTGACATCTATTTCTATTTTATTATTAAATAGTGATTTTATTTTATATGGAAAATAGTAATTCAAGGGCCTAATTATTCCCTTTTTGTATAGGAAGATTTTCAGTCAATGACTTACGGATTTAAAATGGCTAACAGTGTGACAGATCTCCGAGTTACAGGTAAAATCATTTATAAAGATAATTCACAAGTTTTTACATTTCATTTATTCCCTTTTTATTTTTTTTCTGGCCGGGGCTGGGTATGAACCTGCCACCTCAGGCATATGGGGCTGTGCCCTACTCCTTTGAGCCACAGGCGCCACCCTTTATTCTCTTTTAAACTGATTGTTTTTCTTTCTAGGCATGCTAAAAGATGTGGAGGATGACATGCAAAGAAGAGTAAAGGTATATTGGTTTTCTCTTTTCTATGGTGTAGGGTTTTATTCTTTTAAATGTCAGATTAATTTTAGCTAATTACAAATAGCTAGTAATATAAAGCCACCAATCTTCTTTATATGCTGTACCTTTTCTATAATGAATTTGAATACTACTAGAGGAGTTTCTGAGAAATTAGTGTAATTTTCAAATACTGTCATTCCCTTAGTATCTGTGGAGGATTGGTTCCATGACCCCTAAGGATGCCAAAATATGAGAATGCTCAGGTTGCTTATATAAAGTGGTGTCATAGTTGTATATAACCTGTCTCTCTAGATTAGTTATAATACCTAATACAAGTAAATGCTATGTAAATAGTTGTTACACTGAATTTTAAAATTTCTTATATTTTTTATGATATGGTTATTTTTTTCTGAATATTTTCAGTTGGTGATTGGTTGAATCTAATCCTAAGATACAAAGAGCAGAGTGTATTGAAAATTTAACCCTTTCCTTTGATTGCCTAATGTTTAAGAAATCTAGTATGCTATTTGCAGAATAGTATTTTTTTCCCACTAGTGTTTTGAATTCCTTAAAGGTAAGGATGGTCTTTACAACTTTGTATCTTTAATAGCTGGTGCAATGTCAGAACACAGGAGGTGAGCTTAGTAAATGATAATACTCCGTATCTGGTCTGGTAAAAAGTAAACTAAAAGACCAGACCAGTGTCTGGTCTTAGTAAATGGTAATACTCCATATCTGGTCTTGATAACATCCTTTAGCTGGGTGACCTTGATGATGTGCTTTTTTTTGAGACAGTCTCACTATATTGCCCTTGGTAGAGTGCTGTGGTGTCACAGCTCAGAGCAACCTAAAACTCTTGGGCTTAAGTGATTCTCTTGCCTCAGCCTCCCAAGTAAGCTGGGACTACGGCGCCCACCACAACGCCCAGCTGTTTTTTTGTTGTAGTTGTCATTGTTTAGCTGGCCTGAGCCAGGTTCGAACCCACCAGCCTCAGTGGCTGGCACTGTAACCACTATGCTATAGTTGCTGAGCCAATGATGTGCTTTACATAGAGATTAGTAAGGGAAAAAAGTTATATTTTCACTATTTTTTTTACATTTATATAGGAATATGTTTGTCATGTAAACTTTACATTATTCTCTTTTTTAAAATTTTTTCATTATCCAATGAATTAGGCAATTAAACTTACACAGTGCCCACTTTTAGATAAGGCAGATACTGCTCTAGGGAGTTAAGTAACCTGTGCCAGAGTCTCAAGGACATGTCCTTAGCAAGTGGCAGCTCCATGGCTAGAACCTACATCTTTTATCAGATCTTCCTGTGGTACTGACCTGGTATTTTGTCAAATAAAATTATCAACATTGTCACTTGTATTACCAAAATATTTTGCATTTTGATATAAAACAGGTCAGTATCAACCAGGCAACTTTCTTTTTATGGTGTGATTTTTGGAACAGTTAACTATATTTTTCTAATGGTTTGATTTGGGGAGCATCAGGAATTTCAGTAAATAGATCCTTTTAAAGGAAAGTGTACTCTGTGCTATATGCTTTTACTTATGTTATTTCATTGTTAGTTACGTAAGTTGTTTCAATACCTGAATCTTTTGCATGATCTTATAATTTATATCAAAATGAACTTTCTGTATATGGCATTAATAGGATGGAATTAAATACAGGACACAGCTTTTTGTCTACAAATATTTTTCCTAAAAGTAAATTCTTGAGGATACTCTATTTTGTGCTTTATCTTATATATTTATAACTGAATACTTTCTCAGGTTTATATTTATTTTAATTCACTTCTTTTAAAATTTTAGAGTACTCGAAGTCGACAAGGAGAAGAAAGAGATCCAGAAGTTGAACTAGAAGTAATTGAACTTATTTTCTGGTAGATAATATCAGAGAAGTCTACCTCTTAATGTTATAGTTTTATGAACTGCGTTATAATTTATGGAAGCCCTTTTTAAGGTATTTCTTTAAAAATTAGACATTGCAAGGGATTTTATTTCCCTTGTATTTATTTTGATAGAATGATAATGCAGCTCTTTCAGATACATGATTGCAAAACTCTTCAATATTCCTATGAGGTAGGAAGAAAAAAATAATCTTTTATAGACCATGCATCAAAACTTGGCAAAGCTGGCTCGGCGCCTATAGCTCAACCGGCTAAGGCGCCAGCCACGTACACCTAAGGTGGCGGGTTCGAATCCCCAGCCTGGACCCGCCAAAAACAACAATGACGGCTGCAACCAAAAAATAGCCGGGTGTTGTGGCGGGCGCCTGTGGTCCCAGCTACTTGGGAGGCTGAGGCAAGAGAATCACTTAAGCCCAGGAGTTTGAGGTTGCTCTGGGCTATGATGCCCTGGCCCCCTTCCGAAGGGCGGAATTTGAAACCCCTTTCCAAAAAAAAAAAAAAAACTTGGCAAAGCTCAAGAACTTTCACAGTATTAAAAGTTGCTGAAACTTTGTTGAGATTATCTAACTCTGCTTAAAATACATTTAGTTGGTCCTTTCTAAAATGCTTAACTAAGTCAGCTTTTTTTTTTTTGAGACAGGGACTCACTGTGTTGCCCAGGCTAGAGTGCTGTGGCATTAGCCCAGCTCACACAAATTCAAAATCCTGAGTTCAAGCAATCCTTGTGCTTCAACTTCCCCAGTAGCTGGAACTACAGGCATCCCCACACCACCACCTAACTAGTTTATTCTATTTTTAGTAGAGATGGGGTCTTGCTTGTGGTCAGGATCGTCTTGAACTCCTGATCTCAACTAATCCTTCTGCTTTGCCCTTCCAAAGTGCTAGGATTGCAGGCCTGAGCCATTGTGCCTGGCCTAAATCAGCTTCTTTGAGATAATAATGTAACTTTTGACTTAAGAAAACGATCAGTCCTGTTGATATGGATAGAAACTTTGTATTTCTATTTCAAAAGAATAGGCTTTGTTTTGTTGTTTTCTTCAGCTCATTTTTCAGGAATTTAAAAGCCTTTAAGTGAAGATGTGTGTCATTTAGTAAGTTATTAATATTGAGATTTAGGAGTTAAAATAATATAAATAAAATTCTTTTGGCAGTCTTAACATCATTTAACTTCTAGTTCTTTCTTGTTTTTAGCACCAACAATGTTTAGCAGTATTCAGCAGAGTGAAATTTACTCGAGTGTTACTGACAGTGCTTATAGCCTTTACTAAGAAAGAGGTAAGGGCATTTACTATAATTTGTCTATTTTAGTGATTTTTGGATGGAATGCCTTATTGAAGCAGTTTTGAGACTTTTCCATTGATGTATTCCTAATCTCAGATACACAACACTAGAATTTGATATTTATACCAGTAACTCTGATGATTTTCTTAAGAAGTCACATGAATTTTATATTGTATTACTTATTAGTAAATAAAACAGTTGAAACTGAAATTGCTTGTGGGTTGTCACATTTTGAGAACTGGAAAGGAAAAATGAAAACTTAGGTAAAGCCTGTTCTTCTCTTGAATAGAAAAGAAAAAAGGATAATGAGAATTATAAGAATTTTAGTAGACCTATTTTTCTAATTAACTGTTGGGCTTATATAAAAACAAAAGCAAGCTCTAAATAGTGAACTTTTTTTTTTTGGCGTATTTTTGTATTAACTCAAGTTAATTAAAGACTAATTTGTGAATAGTTTATAAGTGGTGACTAGAGATCCAACCTTTACCATTGCTCTAACTTTAGTAATTCGATTTTTTCTTATTTGTTCCCCGCCATGATGAACAACATAGTAGAATTATTGATATATTTCCCATTTCCAATTGACTGTCTCTCTGGTTTTTATTATAAAAAAATAAGATTTAAAAAAAAAAAACCCAGAAATATTTCCTTTTTTATAAAGGGGTCCTACAAGCTATAGATGTCAGTCAGGAAAAAAAAAAAAAATTTCTATCCTAACAGGATCTGGGCATCCTATATTAAGTGAATAGTTTGTGAAAACCAATGTCATATAGCAAGCATTTAATTTCATTATTGTTTATAGGATTTTCCTATTTAATGTATATCTTTCAGTGAAAGAATATGTAAGAATGTTTTTGGTGATTTATTTGCTTAGACCAGTGCTGTTGCAGAAGCTCAAAAATTGATGGTTCAAGCAGCAGATCTTCTTTCTGCCATTCATAATTCATTGCATCATGGCATCCAGGCCCAGAATGATACTACAAAAGGAGGTAATTGTTCATAATTACGTTCACTCTTTTTTTCTTCTTTCTCGTCCAGCATACATAATGTTATTGGTTTGTTCTAACATTTCAGTTTTTAGTCTGTCTGGACTTAAAGTGTTTTACTCCAGAGACTTATGTAGAGTTTATGCTCCCTTTTCAAATGTATTCTATACTAAAGAACAGTATTATACAACTTGGCTATCTCCTGAATCATACATTAAGAGCCAGGATTGTCTAGCCTTTTTTTCTTCTCTGCTACGCATTGGAAGAAGAAGAGTTGTCTTGAGACTCACATTAAATACACAAATGTTAACGAAAGCTGAATGGCAAAAAAAATTGTCCATGCATACTTTTTGTCATATCCTGGCCTCACAAAATCAGCATGTGGCTGCTGGCTGGACACCCCTAGAAACTAAATATTTACCATCTTATGTTCATGCTGTAATATCAGTAGTAACTTCTTTTTATTGTTGTTTGTTTGGGTTTTTCTTGAGACAGAGTCTCATTATGTCGCCCTTGGTAGTGCTGTTGCGTCACAGTTCACAGCAACCTCAAACTCGTAGGCTTAAGCTGTTCTCTTGCCTCAGCCTCCCAAGTAGCTGGGACTACAGGTGCTCACCACAACATCTGGCTAATTTTTTGTTGCAGTTGTCATTGTTGTTTTAGCTGGCCCAGGCCAGGTTTGAACCCACCAGCCTTGGTGTGTGTGGTTGGCACTGTAACTACTATGCTACGGACGCTAAGCCAGTAACTTCTTTTTTAATCACTTCTCTTTTACTCTTGTTTGAGAGATCATTACCTCCCTTATAGTCTGTCCTATCTCCACCACGCAGGGCTTTCTATTCCCTTTGTAGCCTCATTGCATACATGCCTCTGTTATAATTTGTTTCTGAGACAGAGTGTATGTCACCCTTGGTAGAGTGCTGTTGCATCACAGCTCACAGCAAACTCCAACTCTTGGGCTTAAGCAATTCTCTTGCATCAGCCTCCCAATTAGCTGGGACTACTACAACACCCAGCTATTTTTTTGTTGCAGTTATTGTTTAGCTGGCCCAGGCCAGGTTTGAACCTGCCAGCCTCCATGTATGTGGCTGGTGGTGTAACCACTTTGCTTCGGTGCCAAGCCTATAATTTTTTTTTTTAGTACATTGTATTGTAATTATTTACCTGTTTGTCTTTTTTTTTTTTTTTTTTGGGACAGAGCCTCAAGCTGTCCCCCTGGGTAGAGTGCCATGGCTTAACTGCTCACAGCAACCTCCAACTCCTGGGCTCAAGCAAGTCTCCTGTCTCAGCCTCCCAAGTAGCTGGGACCACAGGTGCCCGCCACAACGCCCAGCTATTTTTTGGTTGCAGCCATTATTGTTGTTTGGTGGGCTGGGCTGGATTCGAACCCGCCACCTTAGGTGTATGTGGCTGGCGCCTTAGCCGCTTTAGCCACAGGCACCGAGCCTACCTGTTTGTCTTTCCACAAGATTTTTCAGTAAAGGCCAGGGATTGTCTCCATTTTTATGTATCTCTGTAGGGCTTGTGAGTACTCAAGTTTTATTTATGAAATATGCTTAGAATAAAAGGCATAGTGTACTATTATAAAAAATTGCAGTTGGGTCAACATTTTAAGTAGTAACGGTTTTTATTACCCTTAAAACTCATTAAAATGAGATGATGTGTATATTCTTTAAATTAGTGTTTACCAGTTATTGGTCTTGTGATTAGGAAGGCAAATTTTTACTGATTCATATTCTTTTCTTTTTCTACCTCTCCTCTCCATTCAGGGGCAAGAGTTGTATTTCCTTTTCTATGAATTTTTCTTTCTTCACCCAGATGTGTGGTAGTAGGGCAGTCGAGAAGATAATTTGGGTTAGGAAATCAGTGCTATTAATTTGTATATTTCTAGTAATTATGCTGAATTTATATTAATTGATTAACATTTTCTCTCTGTCCCCTGGAAGGAGAATATGTTTATAAGATGAGTGACTAGATGGCATTCTGGGACATCACCATGGGACATAAAATGAGTGTTGTAATGCATAGCAACCAAAAATGCATGCTTACAGAGAAGTGTAAAATACCCACAACTCTTAAATAGTTTGAAATCTAGTGCAACAATACTTTATGAAAACCACTGTACAATATGTGACTTCAAAATAATTTGTTGGACAATAGCTCAACAAGATATTAATGATGCAAAATGACCTTCCAGATTACTAGAATCTGATGTTTATTTTTGCCATGTCTGACTACTGTGTGTTATTCTTTATATCTGCAGCCAAGCAAACTCTGAGATGATAATCCCCAGAGGATCTTTAGAAGCTATAGCTGTGGCTTCCCTGTATTTTAAAACTAGTGCTAAAAATTGCTTGTGCATATATTCTCCACAGTTTCTCTGGGTTTATAGTCTGCTCACAAGTAAGCTTCAGGAAAGTTATTTACATAAAATTGGCTAGAATAAACTTACTAAAAATGTAATCATATGATGAATCAAGTGAAATTTTAAACTTATGGAATATTCATCCTGTGCTTAGTTTTCTGTATAATATCTGGTAGTTGACTTAACATTGTAATTATCCTTTATTCATAAAGCCACATAGTTTATAATTAAAAAGTTAATATTTCCTAATATTAGGAATATTAATATTAGAATATTAATTCTAAGAAGAGTGATGAGAAAATAATAGTATGGCTTAGATAACTCATTTTGCCTTCTGCTATTGTCACAACTCCAGCTAGTGACAGACTAACAAGGTATACCTTGAAATTACTGAGGATTGGCTTGGTGCCTGTGGCTCAAGTGGCTAAGGTCCCAGCCAAATACACCTAAGGTGGCAGGTTCGAATCTAGCCCGGGCCCGCCAAAACAGCAATGTTGGTTGCAACAACAACAAAAAAAAGCCGGACGTTGTGGTGGGCACCTGTGGTCCCAGCTACTTGGGAGGCTGAGGCAGGAGACTCGATTGAGCCCAGGAGTTGGAGGTTGCTGTGAGCTGTGATGCCAGGGAGACAGCTTGAGGCTCTGTCTCAAAACAAAACCAGAAATTACTGAGGATTCATTTTGTCTTCTCATTGAAAAGATATTCAGTATGAATTGGAAACAGTGGTATTAAGGAAGAAAATAGGAAGAATTAAACTCAGATCTAAGAATTACTTGCTGGTGGTAATTTTTTAATGAAGATGCAGAAGGCAGAAGTGATTTAAGAAGTGGATAAGGACAGTGACTCAGAGATAATGAGTAGGATTTTTTGACATGGGGCAGTTCACTAGTAAAGTAAACATTTGGCTATGGAAAATGGATGGAAGTAGATTCTGGAGTCATTTTCATGTTAATTCCTTTGAAATTGAAGGAGTGGTTGTGATTACTTACTAGGGTTTACTAGGTTCAGAACCTTGGGTTATATCTCTGTTGAAGGAACAAAGGAGAAAGAAGATGCAGTGAAGCAGATGTTGCTCTCTCTTTTTGCTTATGCTGTCTTGAATTTTATACTTCTTTTTATGTCTGTGGAATTCTCACTTATCCTTTAAAATGATATAATGGGTGGTGCCTGTGGCTCAGTGAGTAGGGCACTGACCCCATATGTTGAGGGTGGAGGGTTCAAACCCAGTCCTGGCCAAACTGCAACAAAAAAATAGCCGAGCGTTGTAGCGGGTGCCTGTAGTCCCAGCTACTCAGGAGGCTGAGGCAAGAGAATCGCCTAAGCCCATAAATTTGAAGTTGCTGTGAGCTGTGACGCCACAGCACTCTACCAAGGGTTAATAAGTGAAACTGTCTCCAAAAAATGTCTTTAAAATGATATTTAAATCATCTCCTCCAGTGATTCTCCCGTATTCTCTCATCTCCTCCAGTGATTCTCCCGTAGTCTCTTATAGTTATCTGTGATTTAGGTCTAGTTTACTCTTTGGATTTACAAGCATCGTTGACAGTTACTAGTGGAAATTTTAAAAATTAATTTAAATTTATTTTTCCTGGAATTGGTAGATACTTTTGGAGTATATTTTTAGTTTTGACACACATACTTTCAAGAGGACTTGTCATGTTTTTAAAGTAAATTAAAAGACAGCTGATTGAAGTTGGTGGATTAAACATATTAATTTACCTTCTGAAAACCCCAATGAATAATGAAAATGTTTTTTGTTTTTTTTTTTTGAGACAGAATCTCACTTTGTTGTCCTTTGTTGGTAGAGTGCCGTGGAGTCATAGCTCACAATAGCCTCAAACCCTTGGGCTCAAGTGATTCTCTTCCCTCAGACTCCCAAGTAGCTGGGACTACAGCCACCCACCACAACGTCCAGCTATTTTTAGAGATGGGGTCTCTTTCTTGCTCAGGCTAGTCTCAAACCCTTGTGCTCAGGCAGTCCTCCCACCTCGGCCTCCCAGAGTGGCAGGATTACAGGCGTGAGCACTTGGGCTTCTTCCATGACCTGGCAATTATGAATTGGGCTGCAATAAACATTCTGATACAATTATCTTTGTTGTAATTTGATTTTTGGTCTTCTGGATATGTACCTAATAAAGGAATTGCAGGATCAAATGGCAGGTCTATTTTTAGTTCTCTCAGTGTTCTCCAGATGGATGTCTTTCCAAAAGGAACAAATTACTTTGAATTCCCCCCAGCAGTATAGAAGTGTTCCCTTTTCTCCACATCCACGCCAACATCCCTGGTTTGGGGATTTTGTGATGTGGGCTAATCTTACTGGGGTTAGGTGGTACCTCAAAGTAGTTTTGATTTGTATTTCTCTAATGATTAAGGATGGAGAGCATTTTTTCATATATCTGTAGGCCATGCGCCTCTCTTCTTTAGAGAAATTTCTATTCAAGTCCCTTGCCCACCCTGAGATGGGATTGCTTGGTTTTTTTTCTTGCTAATATTCTTGAGTTCTTTGTGGATTCTGATTATGAAACCTTTGTCGGAGACATAACCAGCAAATATCTTTTCCCATTCTGAGGGCTGTCTACCCACTTTATTTACTGTGTTCTTGGCTGTGCAGAAACTTTCAAGTTTGATCAGGTCCCAAAAGTGTATTTTTGACATTGCTTCAATTGCCCGAGGGGTCCTCCTCATAAAATTTTCACCCAAGTCGATTTTTTCAAGTGTTTTCCCTACACTTTCTTCTAGTATTTTCATAGTTTCATGTCTTAAGTTGAAATCTTTAATCCAGTGAGAGTCTATCTTAGTTAATGGTGAAAAGTGTAGATCTAGTTTCAGTCTTCTACAGGTCACCATCCAGTTAGCCGAGCACCATTTGTTAAATAGGGAATCTTCCCCACTCAGTATTTTTAATTGGCTTGTCAAAGATCAGATAACGGTAGGTGGCTGGATTCATCTCTTGGCTCTCTATTCTTTTCCATACATCTACCTCTCTGTTTTTGTGCCGGTACCATGCTGTTTTGATCACTATCGATTTATAGTATACTCTGAGGTCTGGTAACATAATTCCTCCTACTTTGTTTTTGTTCCTGAGTAATGTCTTTGCTATTCGAGGTTTTTTTCTGATTCCATATAAAATGAAGTATTATTTTTTTCTAGATCTTTAAAGTATGACAATGGAGCTTTAATGGGGATTGCATTAAAATTATATATTGCTTTGGGTAGTATTGACATTTTAACAATGTTGATTCTTCCCAGCCATGAGCATGGCATGTTTTTCCATTTGTTAACATTTTCAGCTATTTCTTTCCTTAGAGTTTCATAGTTCTCTTTATAGAGATCTTTCACGTCCTTTGTTAGGTAAACTCCCAAGTATTTCATCTTCTTTGGCACTACTGTGAACAGAATAGAGTCCTTGACTGTTTTTTTAGCTTGGCTGCTGTTGGTGTATATAAAGCCTACAGATTTATGAGTGTTGATTTTGTAACCTGAGACACTGCTGTATTCCTTGATTACTTCTAAGAGTTTAGTAGTAGAATCTGTGGTATCTTCCAGATATACAGTCATATCATCTGTGAAGAGTGAAACTTAAATTTCTTCTGACCCTATATGGATACCCTTGATTGCTTTTTCTTCCCTGATTGCGATGGCTAAAACTTCGATTACAATGTTAAAGAGCAATGGAGACAATGGGCAACCTTGCCTCGTTCCTGATCTGAGTGGAAATGATTTCAACTTAACTCCATTCAATACAATGTTGGCTGTGGGTTTGCTATAGATGGCCTCTATCAGTTTAGGAAATGTCCCTTCTATACCAGTTTTCTGAAGTGTTCTGATCATGAAGGGATGCTGGATATTATCAATGCTTTTTCTGCATCAATTGAAAGAATCATATGGTCTTTGTTTTTTAATTTGTTTATGTGATGAATTACATTTAAAGATTTATATATGTTGAACCATCCTTGAGATCCTGGGATAAAACCCACTTGGTCGTGGTGTATAATTTGTTTGATGCGTTGCTGGATTCTGTTTGTTAGGATTTTGTTGAATATCTTTGCATCAATATTCATTAGTGATATTGGTCTATAATTTTCTTTTCTTGTTGGGTCTTTTCCTGGTTTGGGGATCAGGGTGATGTTTCCTTCACAGAATGTGTTGGGTAGTATTCCGTCTTTTTCTATGTTTAGGAAAAGATTGAGTAATATAGGTACTGGTTCCTCTTTAAAGGTTTGGTAGAATTCTGACGTGAAGCCATCTGTTCCTGGGATTTTCTTTTTAGGGAGATTTTGTATAGTTGATGCTATTTCAGAGCTTGATATAGGTCTGTTCAACATTTCCACTGCATTCTGGCTAAGTCTTGGTAGATGATGTGCTTCCAAGTATTGGTCAATTTCCTTCAGATTGTTATATTTCTAGGAATAAAGTTTCTTGTAGTATTCATCAAGGATTTTTTGAATTTCTAAAGGGTCTGTTGTTATTTCATCTTTACCATTTCTGATTGACAAGATTAGAGACTTTATTCTTTTTTTCTTGGTTATCGATTTTGTTGATTTTTTCAAAAACCAACTTTTTAATTTGTTGATCTGTTCTATAATCCTTTTGTTTTTCAATCTCATTTAATTCTGCTCTAATTTTGGTTATTTGTTTTCTTCTGCTGGATTTGGGATTGGAATTTTCTTTCTTTTTCAGCTGCTTGAGATGTCCCATTAAGTTGTTGACTTCCTCTCTTTCCAGTCTCTTGAGGAAGGCTTGCAATACTATAAATTTCCCTCTTAGGACTGCCTTTGCGGTATCCCAGAGGTTCTGATAACTTGTATCCTCATTGTCATTTTGTTCTAAAAATTTGGTAATTTCCTTCTTGATCTCGTCTCTGATCCATCTATCATTCAGCATAAGGTTATTTAGGTTCCATGTTTTTGTACAAGTCT
>NW_003852401.1:43529955-43567455 GCF_000181295.1 Otolemur garnettii
GAGTCTCCTGCCTCTGCCTCCCAAGCGGCTGGGACCACAGGCGCCCGCCACAACGCCCGGCTATTTTTTGGTTGCATTGCAGTCATCATTGTTGTTTGGCGGGTCCGGGCTGGGGACTCAAACCCGCCACCTTAGGTGCACGTGGCTGGTGCTTCAGCCAGTTGAGCTATAGGCGCCGAGCCAATTCATTGAATTCTTGAGTAAAATTTTGGAATGCTCCTTGAATTTCTAGTTTTATATTTGCCTCTATTCTATTAATCTTATTTGTAATCCAATTTCTGAATTCAATTTCTGACATCTCAGACATCTATTTATATAGGGGATTGTCAGTTTCATCTGCCACACCCTTTCTTTGGGGAGGTTGACCTACTCTGGTTATTCATATTACCAGCCACATCCTTTCTTCAGGGGGGAGGTTGAGCTACTCTGGTTATTCATATTACCAGAGCTTTTCTGCTGATTCTGCCCCATGATTATTTTACCCCGTTTGGCTTTTCCCCTTGAGGTTTGTCAAGGACCCATATGGTGTTATGGCCTGAGAGACTGGGGACCTGCTTGTTGTGGTGGGGCTAAGTGGCTCTGTCTTATTTTCAGCTGGTCTCTGTCCTACCCTAGTGATTGAGTTACTCTTGGTTGAAGTCTCTGCTATAGAGAAATACCAGCAATTAAGTTGCCCCACCTCCCACAAACAATAATTGGGCAAGGAAAATCAAACCTTCCCTCAACCATACACCCAGGGTGCCCCTTTGAATAGTCCCTGGGTGGTCTGCCCAGTTTAAGGAGTCCAAATTAGTTGTCCCAGTCAGTACCAGTTTCAGGTGGAAGAGTTCAAATGTCTCTGGCAGCTAGATAAGAGGGGTCTGCTCGCAGCTCAGATATAACTTGCTCCAGTGCTCCGTGAGGGCAAAGGGACCCACCCAGCAGATGGGTTAGTCTGGGAAGGTTAATACCCCCTTCCCGACCTTGCATCCAGTCACTCGTAGTCTCCCAGGTCTGTGACCCTATTAACTCCAGCAGGCAACTGTTCCCGGGGTTTATGACCAGAAATCTGAGTCCGGCAGGGGGCTTTGTGTGTTTAAATTAGGCTGTGAAAGTTCTCTCAATTCCATCCCCTCGCTTCCTCTGCAAGTCAGAGGCTGCTAACTTTGATGAGGAACTCAGCTCTGGGCAGCAAGCAATTAGAGTTAACACTCAGGTGTCAATTCCAGCCTCTGTCCACCAGCTGCCTTTGTCTTAGCAATATTCCCCTGAGGGCTGGTACTAATGGTCTCTTTACTTACAAAAGTTACCAAGTCCCTTCCGCCTATGGCTGCTGTCCGGAACCTTTAGTTGCCCAGAGAGATGGAGCTTGCATATCTGGAATGGCGTCAATTCGCAGCTCAGGATGCCACTGTTGCTGTATGGCTTCCTCTGAGCCAACTTTCTTCTCCTCACTCCTGTGCCACAGTCAGCACAGAGCAGCACCAGCCCTTTCCCCCTCCACTTCTCTCAAGGAGATGCCCAAGTATCTGGACTCCATAGGTAACAAACCTCCAGACCTCAGGGTAGGGAGGAGGGGAATCCTCAGAGTTCAGTGTTGCAGGTGGGGAATATATACAGTTTTATACAGTTTTACAGTTTTATGCCTGGCAGGAGGGTGCCGTGGCATGCCAGCAGGGGTAGGAGGTCCAGTTTTTAGGGGGTCTCTCCCGTAGGATAGAGTGGGAGGATGTTTGAACTCTGCTCGCTTGTTTGCATGGAGTAAACTGCGAGCCCTTTTTGTGGGGGAGGGGACTTCCGTCTGCTTGGTGGTGGATTTTGTACCTTTTGATTGTATTTTTGGGGTCGCAGCTCGTCTCAGGAAGGTTGAAGTGCACTCTTCAACCTTCTCTCTTGGCTCCGCTTCAAACCATCAGCTCCCTTGCTAAACTTCTGTCCTTTCAGCCTCCTTCTGGACAGGAGCTTCTGTAAAAAGGTGGCTGCAGTTCGCCATCTTGGCTCCGGCTTTTACTCTTAATCACAAACTCTCATTTTTATGCTCAATTGCTATTTGACAGGAGTGGTTAGACAGTTCAGTAGGGAAAAAAACAGTCTCTTTAACAAATGGCACTGGGACAGCTGGGTATACACATGTAAAAGAATTAGATACTCCCCACCTCTCCACTACACATCATATATAAAAATCAACTCAAAATAGACTAAATGTAAGAACTAAAACTGTAAAACTCTTAAAACATAGACATAAATCTTAATACTTCAGTAAAAAAAATTGAAAAATTGGGCAAGGGATATGAATAGACATTTTTCCAAATAAGATAGGCAAATGATCAATAAATACATGAAACTGTGTGCAACATCAATAGCTATCAGGAAAATCCAACCAAAATAGGATACGACAGCACACCTATTATAGGATTTGAACAATTTGCAGAACTTGAATAAGGTCTAAGAATTAGATGGTGGTAAATGGTCAGTTTCCTAATTCTGATGGTTGTGATTACATAAGAGTATGTTTTTTGCAGGATTAACATTGAATATAATAGCAGTGATTTGGTATTGACTGCACTTGCAGATCTACTATAAAGTTTTGAGATGGTTTCAGAAGAAAAACGTTCACCTTAAAGCAAAACATTGTTTTGTTTGTTTGTGAATGGACAAATTATGGTTGATCAGTATTTATCAGCGATTGAAAGGAGTGAAGTATTGATACATCATGCAACATAATGGATAAATCTTGGAAACATGTTGAGCAAAAGAATTCAGATATGGAAGAGTATGAACATGTGAATTTTTGTTTAAAAGTAAGAAAGACTAATCTATAGAGACAAGTTCCAAGGTTGCAGAGTATGGAAGTGATTGACTGGCAAAAGGCACAAGAAACGTTTTGGGATGGTAGAAATGTTATTTATGTGGATTGTGGTGCTTATATGGTTGTACGTATTTTTTCAAAACATTGAGCTGTGCATTTGATGTTTGCATCATATTGTATGACCATTATACCTCAGTAAAATTAGAAAAAGGGTATTAACACACAAAGAAGAAAACTTAGAGTAGTGCTTAGTTCTCAGAACATAAACTGGAGACCACAAATAGGCAGGAGTATACCCTTTTGTTGTATTTGAAACTTTTAAATTCATTTCCAAGTATTACCTGTTCAAAAATAGTACACTCAAAATGTCAAAATATGTAGACTTATATCTGACCAGTCAGTAGGGTAGAATATTGAGGCTTATGATTGTGGTTTAATACTCTTTTATAACATTTTTTATTATGATAAAATGTATATGATGTAACACCATTTTTACTATTTAAAGTATACCACTTATTCACCATTACCACCACCATTCATCTTCAGAACTTTTCATCTTCTCAACTGAAATTTTGTACCCTTTGAAGAGTGGCTCTCCATTCACTCCTCCTCATAGCCACTATTCTGTTAATACTTTGTCTCTTTGAATTTCACTATTCTACATAACTCATCTGAGTAGAATCATAATTTGTTCTTTTACATCTTGCTCATTTTATTTAGCATAATATTACAACTTTTCTTTTTTGTTTGTTTTTTGTTTTTTGAGACAGAGCCTCAAGCTGTCCCCCTGGGTAGAGTGCCGTGGCATTACAGCTCACAGCAACCTCCAACTCCTGGGCTCAAGCGAGTCTCCTGCCTCCGCCTCCCAACTAGCTGGGACTACAGGCGCCCACCACAACGCCTGGCTATTTTTTGGTTGCAGCCGTCATTGTTGTTCGGCGGGTCCGGGCTGGGGATTCGAACTCGCCACCTTAGGTGTACGTGGCTGGCGCCTTAGCCAGTTGAGCTATAGGCGCCGAGCCAACTTTTCTTTTTAATATTACAACTTTTTATAAAAGAAAATCAAATAGCCAAGAAGTACAGAATTAACATACCTAAACAGTGCAGTAACTTCTTTATTGTTTTTCCAAATTCCTTCTAACTTCAGGACAGCCAAAACCCATTATTTTAGTAAACCTAACTATAAATTGAGTTTTTAATTTATGAGAGGTGTATTGAATAAATATTACATAATGCCCATCTCTTCTGACTAATGCATTTTCTTATCTTTAATTTTCACATCTAATTTACTTTTAGAATAACTTACTTTGCTCAGTAAAACCAGAGCACAATGTTACTATAAATCTATCTTTTATGCTGAGGGGAGAGAAGGATGGGGAAAAGTTGGTTAATGGGTACCAAAATATAGTTAGGAGGAGTAAGTTCCATTATTTGGTAGTATACTAGGGAGATTATAGTTAACTATAAATTGTCATGTTTCAAAATAGCTGGAAGAGCAGAATTGGCATGTTCTCAAAACAAAGAAAGGATAAATGTTTTGAGATAAAGATATGTACAGCTACTGTATATCAAAAAGAAAACCTCTATCCAATGACCTTGTGCTGTTAATACTTTTCTGCTATAGTTATGAAGACCAGTGATCTAACAAATTTTAGTAACTCATATGCTTTAGACCAGTGTGTGTAATGTTTTGGAAATAGTGTTTATATACTTTTATTTCTAAGAGAGTACAAGTGTGAGGGGAAAATAGTAATTTAGCATTCTTATACCAAGTGATTTTTAGCATTTTATATATGAAGTATTTTAACAGGAGAGCCAAGCTAATTTCTATATGCCTACAGACTTACAGTAGCAGAAAGAAACCTAGAAATTATCTTGTTTAATTTGTATCCAGTTCAATTCAAGAAAAGTTAATTGAGCATATGCTAGGTAGGAAGTGATACAGATTATATTCCTTTCTGAGCTTAGTAAGGGGCATCAGAGCCTATTCAAGGTATTTTAATATAGGACAGTCTGAGATAGTGTGCCAGCAATATGAAGTAAAATGGGACAGTGTTAGAGTAGTTTCTTCTGGAAGGCATTGGGTCTGATAATGCTTCTTTTCACTTTTCATAGTTTCTTTTGCCTTGAAACCAAATGCAAACTGTTGGTTACATTTTAGACCCTCTCCTGCTCAACTTTAGTTTATTTCCTGAATAATGACTTTGATCTTTTATTGTATCTTGGTACTTACTCTGTTTTCTAGTCAAGCAACATAAGATGTCTTGTATAGAATGGTTACTAAGTCCTATGCCTGAGATTAAACAATAGCTGAGATTTATTAATAAAAGTAGTAATTAACAGCCATATGGACAGTCCAGAATGATGTGGGGAAAATTTTTAAATATATATAGAGAATTTAGAGGAGCATACAGATTACTTCTTAATTTATACATAAGAACTTTGTTTGCAGTTTATTTGTGTGTGTCTGTTCTTATTCACTAAGTTTGGAGAAGCTGGGTCTCGGAAAATTGTAGTTTCCTAAGGAAAAAAAAAAAAAAGAAAGCCATATTCTTTATCTTCTAGACTTTTAATGTGCTCGGAAACTTTGTCCTGAAGAGTATTTTGTCTGTTGAATGACTAACTTCTCATCATTCAGGTCTTTCCTTAGACTATACTTATTCTAGAAAGTCTTTCCTCTAATTTTCCCAAGGATTAAGTGTTTTTGTTACTCACTGAGTTATAATTGCTTATTGTATTTGTCTAGACCAGTGTTTCTCAACTGGGGCCTGTCAGGGATATTTGGCAATGTCTGGATGCATATTTGATTTTTACAATAAGAGTTTTCACAATAAAGGATGCCGCAGACACTTAGTAAGAAGAGGTCAGAAATAGTGATAAACACTCTGCAGTGTGCAGGACAGCTGAATTAGTTTCACACATTAATATTTTATATTGCACTTTTTTTTCTTTGAGACAGTGTCTCACTCTCTTGCTCCAGGCTAGGGTGTTATGGTGTCAGCCTAGCTTAATAGCAACCTTAAATTTTTGGGCTGAGCAATCCTCCTGCCTCAGCCTCTTGAGTAGCTGGGACTACAGACACCCACCACAACACCCAGCTCATTTTTTCTATTTTTAGTGAAAGTGGAATCTCATTTTCGCTTACACTGGTCTCAAACTCCTGAGCTCAAGTGATTCTTCTGCCTTGGCCTCCCAGAGTGCTAGGATTATAGATAAGAGCCTCATTGCTGGGCCCTATTCAATTTCTATAAAAACGAATATAGGCTGGGTATAGTCGCTCACAGCTGTAATCCTAGCACTCTGGGAGGCCAAGGCAGGTGGATTGCCTGAGCTCACAGGTTTGAGACTAGCCTCAGCCAGAGAGAGACCCCATCTCTAAAAATAGCTGGGCATTGTGGTGGGCTCCTGTAGTCCCAGTTACTTGGGAGGCTGAGGCAAGAGAATTGCTTGAACCAGAGAGTTTGAGGTTGCTATGAGCTATGACGCCATAGCACTCTACTAAGGGTGACAAAGTGAGACTCTTTCTCAATAAATAAATAAATAAATAAATAAAAATAAATGTATAGAACATATTTGTTTCCAATTAATATTTACTTCTTTTCCTTATAGAGTTTCATGAATAGCTGTTATCCATTTGATTTTCTCCTTGTGACTTAAGGCCTAAAATGTATATATTAAAAACAAAAATACTTATAGATAATAATTTCATATGCACTTAGAGTATTTTGAGAGGAAATAAGGGTAATATACAGTGAGCATCTAGATTCTGGGTGTTTATTATTAAAGCCCAAAAGGCATTCACCTTGGTATGGTGAAGAAACTTCTTAGAGCATTGGCATGGCTACTTTTATGTTCTAAATGAAGCCAATTCTTGCTTTCAAAAGAGTTCAGATAGAGGGGCAAGTGACACAGCCCCACACAGTGTAGTAGTGTATGTAGAAAATACTACTAGAGGACTGTGAAGAAGAGAGCATTCAAGCCATGTTAAGTCTACTAGGCTAAGAATATAGGGTAGGTTTTATAGGTAGATGAATAGTTTGTGTAAAAGTAAAGAAGCAGGCTTGGCGCCTGTGGCTCAAGTGGCTAAGGCGCCAGCCACATACACCTAAGGTGGCGGGTTCGAATCCCCAGCCCGGGCCCGCCAAACAACAATGATGGCTGCAACCAAAAAATGGCCAGGCGTTGTGGCGGGCGCCTGTAGTCCCAGCTACTTGGGAGGCTGAGGCAGGAGACTCACTTGAGCCCAGGAGTTGGAGGTTGCTGTGAGCTGTGATGCCATGGCACACTACCCAGGGGGATAGCTTGAGGCTCCGTCTCAAAAAAAAAAAAAAAAAAAAAGGTAAAGAAGCATACAGAGTGTGATATTTGTGAATCAGTGTGCTTGCTTATGCTTTACAATACTTAGGGAATAGGGACTGTTAAAAGATGATTTTCAGTAAAGATAAACCCATGACTCTCATATAGCTATAAGAATATTGAAGATTTTATTAAATTTATTTGATGTTATAACTGTTTAAATGAAAAAATATAAGCAGTACAGATTTATATGAAGTAATGTTGAAATAAATTGCAAATGGAAACAAAAGTGGGTTTTTCCTACAGAATGGGCAGGAATTGAATTAAATTGGAATTTACATTAAAATAAGTAACTTAAACCTCTTACTTAGGAAGGATTTAGTAAGGAGAAGAGAAAGAAGGCCAAGAACCCTGAGGATATATCTTTATTTACATAGTCCTAAAGAAATTGTGATGTATATCTCTGGGACATTTTTATAATTTGATTGTTATTCTCATTCTTAATAGTGACTCTTGTTCAGCTTTGATTTTATCTTTCATTGACATCTGAAACAATTTTTTTCTTTAGGTTGTAGCCTTTTTGTAGCCCCGCAGGAGAACTTTGAATCCAAAGTTCTTAATCACATCTCATTTCAGGGATATACTTCATTTTAGATTTTTAGTTGAGAAAGACTTGGTTTGGAGCTTGCATGATTGTGAAAAGTGACATCAGTAGACAGAATGGGAAAGAGGAACTCACTCTTAGGTCTCTTGTAGTATTTTCTTTAAAGCATCCTAGGTTTCTGTAATCACATTTCTGAACCAAATATATTCCAGACTCATTGATGGCTGTGCTGCTGTCCTTGTCTAGATTATTATATAGCTAAATCTAAATTGATTCTACTGTTCAGTAATTAAGGGGAAGAGAAATGTTTCCATTTTACTGTTCTTCACAATTCATAGTTGGCATAAACATTCTCCTTTTTTTTTGAGAGAGAGAATTATAATATATTGACCTTATTTTATCTCATTCTTGTTTTGAAGTTCATTTTGAGATAGAAAACTCTGTCACTACTACCACTACCCTGTAGGCAGGAAGTATAATTTTAGGTTACTAAATCTGCTTATTTGATTTTCTAAAAATGTGTACATATGGTTATATTGGTTATAAAATCTATTTAGAGGGTTTTATCATTAGAATTGAAAAGGCTGGCCCGGGCACCTATAGCTAGCTCAAGCGGCTAGGGCTCTAGCCACATAAACTGGAGCTGGCAGGTTTGAATCCAGCCTGGGCCTGCTAAACAGCAATGACAACTACAACCAAAAAATAGCCAGACATTGTGGCGGGCACCTGTAGTCCCAGCTACTTGGGAGCCTGAGGCAAGAGAATTGCTTAAGCCCAAGAGTTTGAGGTTGCTGTGAGCTGTGACACAATGGCATTCTACCCAGGGTAACAGCTTGAGATTCTCTCAGGAAAAAAAAAAAGAATTGGAAAGACTTTTGAATCTTGCATTTTTCTTTTTATATTAATAGCATTTGTGATTTAAAATTCAGAGAAAGATTGAAAAAATCTTACCTTCTTTTTCTTTTTAGATCATCCAATTATGATGGGTTTTGAGCCCCTTGTTAACCAGAGGCTACTTCCACCCACTTTCCCTCGATATGCAAAAATAATTAAAAGGGAAGAAATGGTCAACTATTTTGCCAGATTAATAGATAGAATAAAAACTGTCTGTGAGGTTGTGAATTTAACAAATTTACATTGTATCCTGGTAAGTACAAGTCTCTATTCTGGACTATAATTTTGGCTTGTCTTCTTTTTAATTGATACATAATATGTATAATTTTACATATTTATGAGATATCTTTAAAAACAAAATAGTTGATCACTTTTTGCACACTGTCGCAAGGTTATTCTTTCCTAATAGATTACCTGTTAATGATAATACTGCTTGCCACCTGTTTTTTGATAGCTAGAAGATGAAGTGGTATATTCATATCTATATATATATATAATCCTCAAGGATTTTATAGAATCATGTTTTAGAGATTAAGAAGATAAAGTTTAGAGAGAGAAGATGATTTACTCAGTTTTTAAGAATGGAGTTGAACTCTGGATTCTGTTTTCGAAACCTTTTATATAAATGTGTTTATGGGTATAAGTGTAAGTATGTATGTATTTTTACATATAAAAATAGTATCGTGATATTTGGTAACCTGCTTTTTGACTAATCTCTGTGTGATGGGCATCTTCCATGTCAACAAGTACATGTTTTGACAGTAATGGCTTGGTGATATTCCATTGTAAGCATATTTTACAAGTTTTTTCAGTTTATTCATATTAAATTATATTTAGGTCATTTTCAGTGTTTCAGTGTTACAAACAACACTAAAATGAACACATTTGTAGCTAAATTCTTACATCATGTATTTTTTTCTCCTGAAGATAAATTTCTAAAAAAAAAAAAAGAATTTGCTAGGTGAAAGAGCATGCACATTTTTAAACTGCCACATTTTGGGTTAATCTTTTTTATGGATTAAAATATTAAAAAGGGTTATTTTGTGAATACTAAAATACTCAGGGATCAAGCTTTTTAATTGGTAAGGTTATAGTGACATATATGAGGTTAGAAGGAAGGTAGATAATATGCAAAGTAATAGGAAATAAGTATACTGAAGTGTATTATATAACTGTGCATAGGTAAGTGTTTGCCTGTTGTTACTGTTGAGTGTGTGTTTCATGCTAAAGTATATAACTGCTTGCCCTGTGTCATTTCCTCTGTGAAGTTTTCCTTTTGGGTTGTAGGTTGTCACTGTACTTGTGTACCTTGAGATTATAAAATATCAAGTTTATATTTCTAGCATTTAGCTTCAGTTGATGGCAGGTAAAGATTTGTGCTTTTGTTTATGCTCTTTCTTATAGTAACCTTTTTCTTCCCTTCCGTTAATTCTTTGTCATGAAAGCCCAGCTTAAGTCTTTGTTTCTTATTGAAACTTGTGCTGGTTATG
Organism: Otolemur garnettii; assembly: GCF_000181295.1. Taxonomy (NCBI): domain Eukaryota; kingdom Metazoa; phylum Chordata; class Mammalia; order Primates; family Galagidae; genus Otolemur; species Otolemur garnettii. The sequence continues at coordinate 43,540,028 of NW_003852401.1, forward strand.
TGCTTCATTATTTTCTCTTTTGTTGCTTTCTTTTTAGTAATTTGCTCTTATTCTGTCATAAGAATCACAGAATCATAACAATAGGAAAAATTGTAGACATAAGTCTGTTATTTTACAGCTAAACAGGGTAAGGTTCAGAGAACTTGTAACCACTTAAATGACCATACTGACATACTAGGAATTAGAAAATAGGGGATTTTTGTTTGTTTGTTTTGCTTTTGAGGCAGAGTCTCAATCTTGCCCAGGCTAGAGTACAGTGGCATCAGCCTAGCTCACAGCAACCTGAAACTTCTGGATTCTGGCAATCCTTCTGTGTTACCCTCCCTAGTAGCTGGGACTACATTGTGGCCACCATGATGCCTTGCTAATTTTTCTACTTTTAGTAAAGACTGTCTCACTGGGCTCAAACTCTTGAGCTCAAGGGATCATCCTGCCTCGGCCTCCCAGAGTGCTAGGATTATCAGTGCTGGCCCTTTTTTTAAACATCAGACTACTACTGCAGAAATTTTCTTATTCTTTTTTGCCACATCTCTTTCTAATCACAGTTTATTATCAGGTGGATGTTAATTTTCCCCTGATTAATTGTAAAGTCCTTTCAAATGTAAACAACCTGTTCACCTATTTCATTCTTTTATCTCCCATAAGGTTATACATTCTTTTTTTTTTTTTTTGAGACAGAGCCTCAAGCTATCCCCCTGGGTAGAGTGCCATGGCATCACGCTCACAGCAACCTCCAACTCCTGGGCTCAAGCGAGTCTCCTGCCTCAGCCTCCCAAGTAGCTGAGACTACAGGCGCCTGCCACAGCGCCTGGCCATTTTTTGGTTGCAGCCATCATTGTTGTTTGGCGGGCCTAGGCTGGGGATTTGAACCCGCCACCTTAGGTGTATGTGGCTGGCGCCTTAGCCGCTTGAGCCACAGGCGCCGAGCCAGGTTATACATTCTTAATGTATATCCTTATTTTATCAGTTTTATTCTTAGTAGACAAATGAACTTTTTTTAAAAAAATAAAACAAACAACAGGGTTAACTTGGGTCATGATAGGCTTCTGATATTGAAGACTTAAGTTGTCTGTCATTATGTCGGTGACTTTGAACAAGGTCTCTAAGGAGACCATGGTCCATTCTAGGCACCTCAGAAGTCTCACTTTGGTTCTTACCAGGGTAGAACCACATCTACCAGGTAGATGACACATTGTCAGTGATCCTTTGGAAAATTCTCAGCAAGTTGCAGGATTTCTTATTAAAGAACTTTATTGAATTGATGTCTGAATGGGCTTTTTTCCTGATTTTTACTCTCTTTTTTTTTTTTTTTTTGTAGTTTTTGGCCAGGGCTGGGGTTTGAACCCACTACCTCTGGTATATGGGGCTAGCACCCTACTCCTTGAGCCACAGGCACTGCCCCTTTTTTCTGATTTTTAGCTTCATAAGAGCTAATTGAGGATTAACAAGTGGGGCTTAGTTATGGCAGACTTTGAACGGGCAGAATCACAGACTTCTGGCAGACACATTCTGCCTGTGACCCACATCAGTACTTTAGCCTTGTGTGTATGAAGACTAAGCAGTAGTTCCATTCAGGTACCATGTTGTTATTTCTTTAATATACATTCATATAAGTTTTGAGAATATTAAAGGAATAGGGCTTTTTGTTGTTTCTTTTATTTATCAAGCATTGCAGGCCAAAGAAAGAGGGAACAAGAAAGAGTTGTTAGAGTCTTGCCCACCTACTACCAGTTAAATATTTCCATCTTTCTGACTTTACTTCTTTTCCCTATTTTTAGCCCTCTGCTAACCCAGAGTACACCCAAAGCTGTTAATATTAATCAGTCCTTTTGCATCAGAATTTTCTTGGAGCTGGTATATTTAGTCTGTTCTTTATGGTATATAGTAGGTTTTCAGTTTTAAATGAATTACTGAACTTTGTGACTGATCTTCTACCTGTCCATATAAATAAACATTTGGCTCTTTGACTCTATATCCCATTCCTTCATTTTGCTTTTACTCTACACTCTGACTCAGTTTTTTACTGTTGGTTCCTGATTATTTCTCTGAATCTTACCTATATTCATAACTGTTCCGGATCCTGTTGTTCTGTGATCCCTTCTGTTATTAGTCACTGCTGCTTAATCCACTGCTCTTATCACTCAATAAAACTCTTAATCCTGTGTTAAACTGCCTGGGTATGGTAGTTCGCACTTGTAATCTGAGCACTTTGGGAGGCCATGGCCAGAGGATTGCTTTACTCTGGGAATTTGAAAATTAGTCAAGTGTGGTGGTATGCACCACTTCTAGCTACTTGGAAGGATGAGAAAGGTGGTTTGCTTGAATCTAGGAGTTGGAGGTTATAGTGAACCATGATCGCACCCCTAAACTGCAGCATGAGTGACAGAGCAAGACCTTATCTCTAAGTAATTAATAAACAAAATAATAATAACAAGCGTTTGCTATTTTCGATATATCTTTGGGATTATCATTAATACAATTTTCACAGGTACCAAAATGCCCAACTTTGAGATTTACAAAATGTGGATCAGAGTAATAATTTATAAGAAGATCCATATATAAAAGGGTGTGATTGTTATATCTTTAAGATTTACAGGGCTCGGCGCCTGTGGCTCAAGTGGCTAAGGCGCCAGCCAAATACACCTAAGGTGGTGGGTTCTAATCCAGCCCGGGCTCGCCAAACAATAATGATGGCTGCAACCAAAAAATAGCCAGGTGTTGTGGTGGGCGCCTGTGGTCCCAGCTACTTGGGAGGCGGAGGCAGGAGACTCGCTTGAGCCCAGGAGTTGGAGGTTGCTGTGAGCTGTGATGCCATGACACTCTACCCAGGGGGACAGCTAGAGGCTCTGTCTCAAAAAAAAAAAAAGAAAAAGATTTACAAGGGACATAGAAAACAACATGTAGGTGTGTAATTGGGAATGATACTTCAAAAAAGTATAAAAAGTTCCATTTTTCCATCTTACCTCTGTTAGATGAAATTAACATCTAAGTTGTCAGCACCTACAACAAGATTTTAGTAAAGGGAAAGATTAATGTGAATTAGTATAAGAAAGTACAACACAAGGGTTGAAATTGATCTGAGTCTTGAGGAATGAGTAGGATTTTGATGGGATTTTGATAATGAAAAAGTAGGAGAAAGGACTTTTCTGGAGTATGAGCAGTAATTATAAACTACCAGGCCAGTAAGAAGAGCATTCTAAGTGGAGCAGTGCCTGTGTGTTGAGTTACAAATTAAGAAGTTGGATGAGTAGGTATGCGTCATTAAGGTTGAACAAAAATCACAAGAACCAAATGCTGTTTAGTAGTGATTAGATTCTAGAGCCATTGTATATTCTTGAGCATAGAACTGAACTGATGCAAATGAAAGTCTTTCTTGTATTAGTAAGCTAGTAGAATAATGCGGATGAAAGGGGAGGAGTACCTTGAGCCAGAGCTTGGCTAGTAAGTATAGAATGATCAAATAAAATCTTTTCTTTAGTCTCTAATATTGATAAGCAGTAACAGAGTTGGCCTCTGCCATACTCTGGCTTACCCCAATAATTAATTTTTATCTTTACTCACACTAAAGCATAGTGGCTATGAATCCATAACTATTATAGATTCAGTTTCCAGCCATCATCGCATCTTCTCTTGTCCTCTGCACTCCTACTTTTATCACCAGAGACATCCTTCAGCAGCAGAGTAACCCTTAATACTTTCCTCAGGCCCAAATAGGGTCTTTTTGGTCCTAAATATTCTGGCAGAAGATTAGGGCTTGCCTTGTCAGGGGGTGACTGCATCATGGCATACTATTAGAAGGGAACTGGAGGAGCCAAGCCTGGACTGCTGGTACTAGATGTGAAGAGGGCATAGTAAGAGAACAATCTGGTTTTTGAAGACTTGAGACAAGAATTGATAGTAGTAGGGGTTTGGAGGCTAGGCAAAGGGAGTGTGGCAAGAGGCCAAGACAGAGGAAAAGCTTAAAAGTTAACATAGGGTAAGAACCATTTAGTCTTGCAGATTGCACAGGAAACTTGTTACTAGAAGGATAAAGTGCCAAATTATAGTGTATGTACATATAAGACAAAGAAAAGTATACCAATGGAAAATTGGAAAGAATATAAACCATCAACTCCCACACATTTAGAAAGAAATAAACATGAAAAATATATAACCTTAGTAGTAATTAAAGAAATGCAAATTATAACAACTTGGTTGAAAATTAAGGTGATACTTAATGTTGATAAAGGGGAACAGTTATCTTCCTAACTCCTGTGGCTGTATCTCAAAAGTGTTAGATTGTGAATACTCTGACACAGCAGTTCTCCTTGTAGAGATTAGCATACAATAGTATGAAATGTATGCAAAGATGTACTAAACCTGAGTTTGTTGTATCATGGTAATCTTCAGAAACTAGAAACAGTTGAAATGCCTAATGGCTGCACTGTCCATTATGTGTAGAATCTGTATCTTAAAGCCACCAAAAAGCATGTTAGAGAAAAATACATGGGGAAATGTTTATAAATGTTGTTATGTTTAAAAATGTATATTCACTTACACAGTCTCACATACACAAAAGAAAACGTCAGAGATAGAGGCATTCAGTTTAAAAAAGGATTGGATGTATGTAACTCTAGCACTTTCGGAGGCCAAGGCAGGAGAATCTATTAAGGCCAGGAGTTTAGGACTAGACCCCATCTCTACTAAAAAATTAGAAAAATTCGCTGAGTATAGTGTCACATGCCTATAGCCACAGCTGCTGGGGAGGGTGAGGCAGGAGAATTGTTTGAGCCCAAGAGTTTGAGGTTGTAGTGAGCAGTGATGATGCCACTGCATTCTAGCCCAGGTGACAAAACCAGAACTTGTCTAAAAAAAGGGAGAGAGGAGAAACTTTGATTAAATGGGAATGATCCAGTAGAGAAAATTTTAATTTTAATTTTCTTCCTGAAAAAGTTGGAATCTGTAGTACAGGTGGAAGGCTTTCACTGTTAAAGAAGGCAAAGAAAAGATCTGGGTGCAGAAGTGAGTACAGTTTGAATGAAGTTGAGGGATTTCCTGTTGGATGGAATAATTTTCTTTGTGATGTGGAGTGGGAGGTAATTTCACTGGTAGAAAGTATTCACTTGGAGAGTGTGAGCAAGGTACAAAAGTTAATTGTGAAAAAGAGTAAAGAGGCCAGAGAAATTAGTCAGTTTATTAGTTTAAACACATGCTTAAACTTGGGGATCAGAGACATAGGATGTCCATAACATGATGAAGAGAAGCCAATAAAAGAACTAGAATGAATGATAAAGACATATCAATAAAGACAACCGAAAAGCACAGATTCATTTCCTCTGAAAAAGGAGAGAATTTGAAACTAGACTGTTCAAAATAATGAAGAGTCATGAGATGATAACCAAAAAGAGTAACAAAAGTTCAAGGAGAAAAAGAAAACCATTTTTTAAAAAATAAGTGAGATTTATATGAATATCTTCCCTCCCCCACTTCCTTCTACTCGGCATCCCTCTGCTTCTTCCCTCCCACTTCCCATCTCTTCTCTCATTTTGGGATGTTTCGTAATAAAGAGACCAGGAATGTCCCAAAGTCCACCAGTAGCCTTTCTTGGATGGAATTGGGGTGCTGGATAGGTTCGCCTTGAACACCAGCTCTGAGTTATTGATGAGCACCATGCTCAGAAAGATCCTTAGGCTGCAGGTGAGGACTCAGTGGAAAAATGTGCTGCTCCTATAGGGATGTTTTCCACAGGGATAGTCATCTGGGCAACACTGTCTCTCTTAGCAGAAGAGGAGTAATAAGTTTTGTATCCCTTATTCTCTATCAGCGTATAGCAATACAATAGATATTTCCAAGCCCAGATACCTATCTTTAACAACAATTAAAACACTTTCTGTAAAAATGACTTTTAACTATTTGTTATATTTTAACTCTGGTAGTATATTATTTCCAGGAGTTGTAGTAAAAATCATACTCTATATGTAAACGTTTTCAAGCTTTTATTTACTCTATTAATGACATGGCTTTTTCTCTATGTATCCTTAGGATTTTTTCTGTGAATTTAGTGAACAATCACCATGTGTTCTTTCAAGATCTCTGTTACAAGTAAGTTTTATTTAGTATCAAAATACTTTAAATATTAAATTATATGTGTATCAACATTGTTTTTATTGATAGAATAAAAGGTAGATGATTTTTAACAGTTTTCCATAGTTAGTGTTATATTTTAATTAAAGTATTGACTTTGAGTATTACACATTCATCAAAATCATATTTTGGTTTAAAATAACTGAAATCATATGAAGTGTCTTTCTGTCTTAGAATTAAACTAGCAATCTGTTAAAGAAAGACATCTAGGGAAATCTCTATTTGGAAATTAAGCAGCATACTTCTAAGTAACTATGGGTCAACAATAAAAAGTCTTGAGGGAAATCAAAAAATATTTTGAACTGAGTAAAAAGGAACATATATCAAAATCTGTGAGATACAACTAAAAGAATGCTTAGAGGGACATTTATAGTATTAGTTGTTTATTTTAAAGAAAGTCTGAAATTAGTAGTTTAAGCTACCACCTTAAGAAACCAGAAAAAGAAGAGCAAATCAAAGCAAGAAGAAGGAGTAATGAAGATAAGAGCAGAGATTAGTAAAGTACTCAACAGAAAAACAGTAGAGAAAAATCATTGCAACCAAAAGCTTGTTTTTTTGAAAATATTCATAAGATTGAACCTCTAGCAAGACAGAATAAGAAAAAGAGAGAAGATACAAGTGATTAATACCAAGAATGGAAGGGGCAATATCACTACATATACCAAAATCAAACTGACATCTCAACATAAAACTACAGACTGATGTTCCTTATGAACAGAATCATAAAAATCTTCAATAAGGTATTAGCAAATCAAATTTAACAATATATAAAAAATAATATACCATGACCAAGTGGAGTTTATCCCAAGAATGAAAGACCCTTTCAACATTTGAAAATTAGTCAGTGTAATTCCATTTACAATCTGAAGTCTCAATCGATTCAGGTAAAGCATTTGACAAAATACAGCATCCATTAATGATTAAAAACTCTCAGTAAAACTTGGAGTATAAGAGAACTTCATAAAAATCCTATAGCTAACATTATATTTAATGCTGAAAGACTAAATATTTTCCTCCCAAGATTGGGAAGAAAGCAAGGATGTCTGCTTTCATTACTCCATTTTTTTTGTTTGTTTTTTTGAGACAGAGCCTCAAGCTGTCTCCCTGGGTAGAGTGCGGTGGCATCACAGCTCACAGCAACCTCCAACTCCTAGGCTCAAGTGAGTCTCCTGCCTCAGCCTCCCAAGTAGCTGGGACCGCAGGCACCCGCCACAATGCCCAGCTATTTTTTGGTTGTAGCCATCATTGTTGTTTGGTGGCCTGGGCTGGATTTGAACCCGCCACCTTAGCCACTTGAGCCATAGGCACCGAGCCCATTACTCCATTTTTACTCAATATTAGAAATTTTGGCCATCACAACAAGACAGGAAAGGAGAAATATAAGCCATGCACATTACAAAGGAAGAAATAATATTGTGTATTTACAAATGCCATGATTTTATGTAGAATGCCAAAGAATAAACAAAATTCCTAGAACTAATGTGTTAGTTTCACGAGATCATAGGAGATGAGGTCAATATACTAAAAGCAATTATATTGTTAATGAACAACGGGAGATCATATGCTGAAAAACTGTGAAGTACTGAGGAAAGAAACCAAAGAAGATCTAAATAAATAGAGAGATATACCTTGTTCGTAGACTGGAAGAATTGATAATTTTTAAGATGTTAGTTTTCCACAAATTCATCTACAGATTTGCAGGAGTCTTAGTTAAAATCACAGCTAGACTTTTTCTCGCTGTCAATAATCTGATTCTAAAATTTATGTAAACATGAAGGAGGTAAAGTCTAAAAAAAAAAATTATATGGAAAGTCAAAGGAGTACAGCTAAAACAATTTGGGGTGGAGGGGGAAGGAATAAAGTTGGAGAACTAACACAGGTATGATTGGCAAAATGAGGGCTACATGAATCAGTAGAACTGAGGGGAAAATCCAGAAAAATTCTTTTTTAAAAAAAAATATTTGTCCACATGTCAAATATATTAGCAGTAGAGTATAAATGTCTAAATATAACAACAAAAAAATTAATTGGTCCTTTCTTAATTGACCAGTGTGGCCAAGTGACTGATCAATAATATAGTCAATTTTTAATAGAATCACAAGTAAATGAGTGAAGAAATAACAAATGCTATAAGAACAGTTGGACAGGCTTATGAAAAAAATTGACTCAGAATAAACCTGAATATAAAATGGAAAAATAAAAAACTTAGAAGAAAGGCTAGGAGAAAATCTTTGTAATCTTAGGGACTGCAGAGAGTTCTTAGGGTTAACATCAAAAGCACAGTTTATTAAAAAAAAAAAAACAATAAAAACAACTTGGTACATCTAAAACTTATTCTGGGAAAAATAAACTGTATAGAAAATGAAGAAATTGTATTTTCTCACAGTGGGAGAAAATATTTGCTAATCATATGTCTGATAAAGAACTTACATCTAAAACACATAAAGAATAATATAAACTTAATAAGAAAACATATAACCCAATTTTATAAATGGACAAAAGACTTGAAATTCAATATGAAAGGGTATTCAACACAGTTAATATTGGGGAAATGCAAATTAAATCACAATGAACTACTGTCCACCTTTCAGAATATCTTTTTTTTTGAGACAGAGCCTCAAGCTATCCCCCTGGGTAGAGTGCCATGGCTTCACTGCTCACAGCAACCTCCAACTCCTGGGCTCAAGCGAGTTTCCTGCCTCAGCCTCCCAAGTAGCTGGGACCACAGGCGCCCGCCACAATGCCCGGCTATTTTTTGGTTGCAGCCATTATTGTTGTTTGGTGGCCCGGGCTGGATTCGAACCCGCCACCTTAGGTGTACGTGGCTGGCGCCTTAGCCGCTTGAGCCACAGGCACCGAGCCCAGAATATCTTTTTTATTTTAAAAAAGAAATCTGGCAATGCTAGATGTTGATGAAGATTTATTTATGATGGGAATGTGATTTGGTTAAGACACTCTGACAGATTTTTATAAAATTAAACATCATACTTCTTCCTAGTTGATTGATGGCCTAGGGGAAGTGAAATCCAACATTCTTCTAGAAACCTCTGTGTGTTTAGAGGTTTAGAGGTGTTATTTTCCTGATTATCACCAAAACTGAGACAACCCAAGTGTCTTGAACTGGTGAAAGGATAAACATAGTGTGGTACATGTCCTTGGTGGCTCACAAACAAAAAGAGATGAATCTCAACTGCATTATACTGGGTGAAAGAAGCTAGGCTCAAAGGCTGTATGATTTCATTTTAATGATATTTAAGAAACAGTAAAATGATAGAGTTGGATAATCCAGTAGATAATAATTGTCAGGGATTTGGAGTGGGAGAAGGCTTGATTACAAAGGGATCACATGAGTGAATGTTTATGGCGTGGTGCTAATCATATTATCTGTACTATTTATAAGAAGTATACTCATGTTACAATAATGACAAATCTTTGTGACAGCATTACTAATATATGATATTTGTTTTAAGACCACTTTCCTGGTGGATAACAAAAAAGTCTTTGGAACTCATCTCATGCAAGACATGGTGAAAGATGCACTTCGGTCTTTTGTCAGTCCTCCGGTGCTTTCCCCCAAGTGAGTATTAGAAGACATCTTACAGTGTGTGTTCCTTTAAAAGTTCACCTTCTCTATAGTCCTTTAGAATCAAAGCCTAAAAATGATTTGCAGGCAGAATGGGAACCAAATACTCCATTCTTGGCAAGGGAAAACACTCCCAGAAAAAGGGGAAAATAAAATAATAAGCTGAGCAAGGTAGAACAAAGAAAAGTCAGCTAGTTTACCTTTAAACCAACCACTGCTAAATTTGTTATCTGAGCAGTTTCCTTGAAGCCTGACCTATGAGGGATACAGCTTGCAATCATCCCTACTGGGTCTGTGAACACTCTGAAGTAACAATGGCCACAGAAGATGCTATGTGCAAGCTTTAGCAAGAAACGTATAACTAGGCCATCCCCTGCCCAGTCAACAACCAAAACAAATACCCATTATGGAGATTTGTATTTGGCCAAGGCAGAGATCAAGGAACAGCCCTAAAATATGAGTAAGAGGACTTAAATCCCTTATCACAGAGGAAGGGGCCTCTGCAGTGGTGAGGAGAGGAAAATTCCTCTTTCCCACTGATTCTTCAGAGGACCAGTGGTGTCTTAATCCACAGTGAACTAGCCGGGTTAACACCCCCTTAGGAATCTGTATGTGACCGCAGACGGGAGGCTGCCCCCACACAAGGCTCAGGTTCCAGATTTCTCAAGACTGCTCAGACCCTTAAAAGTTAATGATTATAGGTGCGGCACCTGTGGCTCAAGCAGCTAAGGCACCAGCCACATACACCTGAGCTGGTGGGTTTGAATCCAGCCTAGGCCCGCCAAGCCAAACAGCAATGACGGCTGCAACCAAAAAATAGCTGGCCGTTGTGGCAGGCGCCTGTAGTCACAGCTACTTGGGAGGCGAAGGCAGGAGAATCACTTGAGCCCCACAGTTGGAGGTTGCTGTGAAGTGTGATGCCACAGCACTCTACCCAAGGGGACAGTTTGAGGCTCTACCTCAAAAAAAAAAAGTTAATAATTATAGAAACAATAAGAGCTAATATGCTTGCTCAGAGAAACTGCTCATGTCTTTGTTCCCTTCCTTAGCTTACCCTTTGGGCTTATTAGCAAATAACCTTCAATAAAAGCTAAGTGAAACAAACACTTAGGGCCACTCTCTGAAACCCCATAAATGGGCAGTGGTCCCCTGTGCTCCCCACCTTTGAAAATTCTGTTCTGTGTGTCTTTTCTCTTTGTTTCTCGTGGTTTCTAACTTTACATTTCTTCAGTCAACCCCCACCAGGTCCACAGGTCTTAACAGACCCTGTCCCTGGGGTGGGTGCCCACATTGATTAAAATCAAGTCTCCGGGGCAGCACCTGTGGCTCAGTGGGTTGGGCACTGGACCCATATACTGAGGCTAGTGGGTTCAAACTCAGCTCTGGCCAAATTGCAACAAAAACAAAAAAAATAGCCAGGCCTTGTGGCAGGCGCCTATAGTCCCAGCTACTCGGGAGGCTGAGGCAAGAGAATTACCTAAGCCCAGGAGTTGAAGGTTGCTATCAGCTATGACCCCATAGCACTCTACTGAGGGCAATAAAGTGAGACTCTGACTCTTTAGAAATAAAATTAAGTCTCCATATAAAAATAACTTGATCATGTTAAAATTAATTGATCTCTGCCACATTGTTTAGATTAGAATTAAGGTTTTTGTGAAGTTGGCATTAGGTTCAATGTGAGAAAGTGGGAGTTATCAGAAATCAGTTCTTGTCCTGAACCCTTTGTGCAAAGCACTGTGTCAGCCACTTTGGCTTCTGAATGATCAGTCTAGAAAAAAAATGAAGGTAATTGATCCTTAAACTGTGCTCTGGTAGAGGCACTGCCCGGGAAACATGCTGCCCTAAAAAGTATTAAATGCAGAAAGAATCCTAATTTGAGTTGAATGTTTCGAGAAATGAGTTGGGCTTTTCCAGTGGGAAAGGAAGAAAGAAGTTAATATTTTTTGGCAAAGAAACCAGCATCTGTGAAGACATGGGAGTTTGAAATGTATTTTGAGAGCAGTTAGTAGTTCAGGGTTCTTACCAACAATTTGTTGAAAATAAGTCATGCCACATCTCATGTAAAACTCCCGTGGTTGCTTCCTGTCTTGGGTTGTAAGCAGACCCTGAAGCCAAGATTTATATAAATATAATTTGGAAAGTCTTCTCAGGAAAAACCAGTGGGGTTGTCTGGCAAGCAGGATATGTAAAGAAAGAGAGCCATGCTAAGGTGCACTCTGGAAAAAGTTACTTCTACTCAGTCCTGCAGGGAGCTCTGAACAGTGTAGGTTATACTTAAGAGTTGTCCTTATCACGGACAAAGAGCTTGAGAAATTAGTACATATGCCTGTCAGGTAAGGACCAAAGTTGGGAGGATGTAAGTAACCAGGCTTTGCCAGAGTTGGTTACATTCCTTATTTCATTTGCAATAAATGCCAAGGTCTTTATGATTGAGTCTATTAAGGCCCAGTTATGTTCTGGTTTAGATGCCTGTCCTGTCACCTCTCTCACCTCATCGATTCCTGCTCTCTCCCTCAGCTCCTTTGCCCCAGTCATAGTGGCCTCCTTGCTATTCTAGGGAACATACTGGCTCTCTCTCACCCTAGTCTTTACACAGGGTGTGGAGAATAGGGGGCATTTTCTCCAAACATCTCCAGGGCTGACTTCCTCACCACTTTCCAGTCTTTTCAGTGTTAACCTTGGTAAGAGACACCTGACCACCCTGTTTAAAAATTGCAATCCCCACTCCCACCAACACTCCATTTTTCTCTTCTAAAACAATTATCTTCTTGTATAGGTATGATTTTCTTCCTTACGTTTATTTTCAGTCTTCTACTCTCCTTACCCCTCAAACAGAATATAAACTCCACAAGGTCAGGGCAGGTAGTTTTGGCTGTTTTATATAGCAACAGCTAAATGTTTTGACTGATATATATTATAGATGCTGGAATAATATCTTGCACATAGTAAGCACTAGTAAATATTTGTTGAGTGAATAAACAAACAAATGGGAGTTTGGTAGTAAGATAGTTTAAGATGAGACCTGGGTAGAATCTTGAATGCTTTGGTAAGGTTTGGTCTTTATTTTGTGGTCAGTGAGGAACTACGTAAGTCTTTTAGGAGAGAGTTGGCACAGTTGGGTGTGTATTTTCTTATAGGAAGCAAACGTAGTGCAAAGGAGTGATAATGGAAGCAAAATAGGCTGGTTCATTTGTACAGGTACAGGTTACAGGTGATGAAGGATTAAACTCCTTTTGGCCTTTTTTTATAAAAAGGTTGATGACATAAGTAATATATGATCACATTTAAAATTTCAACCAATACTAAAAAAAAATTTTTTTGACCAATACAGAAAAATATGTGAGAGATGGAAAAACAAATTACATGAAATCTTACCTTTGAGATAACTACATCTTATGACCACTTAAGATATTTTTGTGTATAAAGATATGCATGTATATAACTGGAATCACATTCATCAGACTTTTTTTGCTATTGCTTTTTTGTGTGCTTTTAAGACTAGAGTCTCACTGCATTGCCCAGGCTGGATTTGAATTCTGGGCTCAAGTGATCCTCATACTTCAGTATCCCTGTAACTAGGACTACAGGCATACATGCACCCAGCTTATCATAAACTTTTAAATTACTTTTTGTGGCTTGCTTTTTAAATCTTGTTAATTTAAAAAATGTATTTTCATTTTAAAATTGTTTATCTTTTTTCACTCAAAGACACATGATGGCTTTCTGTCTCAAATTACCTGATGGTAGATCTAACTGATGGCTGCCAAGTATTGCATAAATAAAGTATCGCTTATCCAAAATGCTTTGGACCAGAAGTGTTTCAGATTTAGATTTGGAATATTTGCATATACATAATGAGATATCTTGGCGATGGGACCTATATCTAACCATGAAATTCATTTATGTTTCATAGGCATCTTAAACACAAAGTAAGAAGTAATTTCATACAATATTTATAACAATTCTGTGCATGAAACAGTTTGTGTACATTGAACCACCAGAAAGCAAAGGTGTCACTATCTCATGTTGGCACTCAAAAAAATTTCAGCTTTTGGAGCATTTCAAATTTTGGATTTTCAATTAGGGATACTCATCCTGTATGAATGTATTCTAAGGAGGGTGTTACTGGGTAGTATTTTTTTGTGTTTTTCTAAACAGTCTCACTCTGTCAACATGGGTAGTGTGCCATGGCATCATAGCTCACAGCAACCTCAAACTCTTGGGCTCAAGGGATCCTCTTGCCTCAGCTTCCCAAGTAGCTGAGACTATAGGCACCCACCACACTGCCCAGCTCATTTTTCTATTTTTAGTAGAAACAGGGTCTCGCTCTTGCACAGAATGGTCTCAAACTCCTGAGCTCTGGTGATCCACCTGCCTCAGCCTCCTAAAGTGCTAAGATTGCAGGCATAAGCCACTATACCTGGCCATCTGTGTAGTTTTAATTTTAACAGATGCTGCCAGTTCTAAACTGATCATGACAGTTTATATTTCCACCAACAGTGTACAAGGTACTCTCTCCATACATCCTGACCAGCAGTAGGTGTTAATAATCCATTTTCATTTTCTCTCGTGTTGAGAGATAAATGATAATTCATGTTAATTTCACCCCTAGTTAGTATATTTATTGGATATTTATAATTTTTTATAAATTGCTTATTTATATACTTTGTACCTTGACTTTTATTAAATGGTATGCTTTTTCTATAAAATTTATAAGAGCTCCTTGTACATTATAGGTATTACAGATATTTTTTTCCTAGTATTTGTTTCCCAAGTCAAAATTTTTGCTTTCTGATAGCTTTTATCTACTTTTTTTTTTTGAAGTAAATTATTCTCCCCAACCCATAGATTGTACATTTTGTCCCTTAAACCTTCTTTCAAAGATTTTTAGAACTTTATTAGAACTTAATCCTTCTAAAATATTTTTCCAGAAAATAGCTTGAAGATATTCCACTTTATTTTATGCTAGATAGACATCTCTTTGGGTGAAATATGAATGATTCATTTTCCTATGGATTAAAATAACATCTTTCTTTACTTAGAAATCCCATATGTAGGCTCGGCGCCTGTGGCTCAAGCGGCTAAGGCACCAGCCACATACACCTAAGGTGGCGGGTTCGAATCCCCAGCCCGGGCCCGCCAAACAACAATGATGGCTGCAACCAAAAAATGGCCAGGCGTTGTGGCAGACGCCTGTAGTCCCAGCTACTTGGGAGGCTGAGGCAGGAGACTCGCTTGAGCCCAGGAGTTGGAGGTTGCTGTGAGCAGTGAAGCCATGGCACTCTACCCAGGGGGACAGCTTGAGGCTCCCTCTCAAAAAAAAAAAAAAAAAAAAGATCCCATATGTATTGGGAATTTAGTTCCATAATAATTTTTTTTTTATTACTGTGGTTCTTTCTCTTTAGTTTTAGTATCTGTTAAGACATGTCCTCCTACACTATTCTTTTTAAGGACTTTCTTTGCTCTTCCCTAGAAATTATTCTTCTACATTAATGTTAAGACAATTTTGTGACTCTTTTTGAAAGTCTGGAATTCTAATTGGAAAAAAAATTAACGTTAAGAGTTCTCATTTTTATGCTCTTAACTTCTCTAAAGGAGATAGTATTATTTTAAGTCCTTCACTGTTATAAGTCTGTACATTTCTTGGTAAATGTATTCATTCCTTGGTAGTTTTTAGGGATTCTTCTTCTTTTGTTTTGGCTTTTGTAGCTGCTTTGTTATTTTCTGTTATGGGTGGAATCTCTTTCCTCAGAAGATAATTTTGTCTTTTATTTTTTAATATTTACACAAATTATTTCATTCTGGCTCATTGCTTTGCTAGAATCTCTAAAAGTTTAATAGCAACATTCATTGCTCATAGTAAGCTTGATCATTATGTTAATGATAATCTTTGCATTTTCCTATTGGAAGCAACTTTAGGATTTTTGAAATTTTGTAAATACTCAGTAATTGTTAGGGCTATACATGTTTTTGTTAGAGTTTTCATTGTAACTTTTATATCTTCCTTTAAAATAGTTATTTCTTTAAGAATGAGACATTGTAGATTAAACACTTTGCTCATAATTTAGCTTTATCTATGCTCAGGTTTCAACCAGAAGTGATTTTTCTTTTCTTTTTTTTTTTTTTTTTTTGAGACAGAGTCTCAAGCTGTCGCCCTGGGTAGAGTTCCATAGCATCACAGCTCCCAGCAACCTCAGACTCTTAGGCTTAAACGATTCTCTTACCTCAGCCTCTCAAGTAGCTGGTACTACAGGCGCCCACCACAACGCCTGGCTATTTTTTTGTTGCAGTTGTCCTTGTTGCTTTAGTTGGCCCAGGCTGGATTTGAACCCGCCAGCCTCTGTGTATGTGGTTGGCACCCTACCCACTGAGCTATGGGCATTGCCAAAAAGTGATTTTTTTATGGCTAAGTGTATTGTTACTCTTATTTTAATTATCTTTTTTCATCTAAGGGTCATTTTTCAAAATATTTTAATTTCCATGTAAAAAGACTTTTTAGATAATTTTATATTGTTCAGTTCTGGTTTTACTCTGGTTTTATAGTTACTATAATACTGTTGTTTTTTTTTTAATTATTGTATGACTAAATAAATGGCTCATTTTCATATGTCTGTTACATGTATAAGAAAAAAATACAGCTGGACATGGCAGTGCCTACCTATAGTCTCAGCTACTTGGGAGACTGAGTCTGGAGGATTCCTTATGACATTTGAGACCAACCTCAGTGATAATAATGAAACCCACTCTCAAAAAAGGAAAAGAAAATAATGAAGTTTTTAGGATTCAAAGTATGATATTCATCAGTTTAATTGAGTTAAGTTGTTTTTTGGTTTCTTTTTTTAATTTGGAGGCAGAGTCTCACTCTGTTGTCCATGCTACAGTGCCGTGGCATCAGCCTAGTTCACAGCAGCCTCAAACTCCTAGGTTCATGTGATCTTCTTGCAACAGCTGCCATGAGTAGCTAAGACTACAGGTGCCCACCACAACCCCCAACTAATTTTTCTATTTTCGTAGTAGAGACGAGATACTGCTCTTGCTTAGGCTTATCTCAAACTCCTGAATTCAAGCAGTACTCCCACCTCAGCCTCCCAGAGTGGGCATGAGCCACCATGTCCAGCCTGAGTTTGTTGATTGTGTTATTCATTTTCTCTCTTATTAGATCTGCCATATTCTGAACAATATATAATTAACTATGCATATATGTATATATGTTCACACACAATAATTTTGAATAAAAAAACTACCAAAATTTATTGAATTCTCCTTGTATCGCTAATCATTTTTGTTTTATGTATTTAGCTACTGCTTTAATGCATGCAATTGTAAACTATTATATGGACTTTGTTAGTTGTATCTTTTATCATTATATGATGTCTCCCTTTGCCGTGTTTAATGCTTTCAACTCTAAGTACCAATTTATTTCATGTTAATATAGTGTGGCCATAAAGTTCATATGCAATTTTAAATTGTACGCTATTTTAAATTGCACATAAACTTTATGGCCACCCTGTATTATCAGTCCTGCTTTCTCTCTTTTTTAAATTTTTTGGACATCCCTTTTTCATTCCTTCATTTTTAAAATCCATTTTCGTCACTTTGTTTTACTGGGTTTCTTTTATATGACATTTGACTGGGTTTTATGTTAATTCTTGTTAGTTCGAATCTATTAAAAGCAGAATTCAGCTTATTCACATTTAATGTAACAATTGAAATATAGTATTTCATTTTTTCTTCTTTAATTTGTTAACTATTTTCTTAAAATTTTTTTTCTCATTTTTTCCTAGTTTGATCCAATTTTTTTTTTTTAATTTTCTTGTTAATTTGTAAGTTTTTCTACACCTATGGCTATGCTACTGTTATGGACTGAATGTGCGCCCCCCCCCCCAATTAATATGGTTAAGCCATATCCCCCAATGTGATGGTATTTAGAGGTAAGAACCTTGGGAGGTAATTAGGTTTAGATGAGATAGTATCTTCATAAGAAGTAGAAGAGACAGAGGGTGCTCTCCTGGCCACATGAAGACACAAAGAAGGCAACCATCTGCAAGCTTTAAAGAGAGCCCTCCCCCACATCCTTCCATGCTGGTTCCCTCATGTTGGAGGCAGTATTTATGCACATATATAAGTGAACTGAAGGAGTGATTGTACAGAATCAAAGAGTGGAGTTTTCTGACAGTCATCTACAACTGAAAGTTCCCAGAGTAGGGCTAAGGCTTGAGTATCAAGGATTAAATTGTTAGTGATACATCAAAAGTAGCAGTTCTCACAATTTATTGTCTCAGGGCTCCTTTTCATTCTTAAAAGTATAATTAAGGAACCAAATAGCTTTTGTTTATGGGTCATACTTGTTGATAGCTATTGTTTTAGAAATTAAAACAATACAGATGTTCCTTGACTCACGGTGAGGTTACATCTTGATAAACTCATCATAAGCTGAAAACACTGTCAATCAAAAATGTGTTTAACACACCTAACCTCACCTTCAGTTATGTAGCATAACTGAACTTAGCCTGCCTTCAGTGTGGCTTAGAACACTTATGTTAGGCTACAGTTTGGCAAAATCATCTAGCACAAAGCCTGTTTTCTAATCAGATATTAAATTTCTGATATAGTTTGTTGAATACTGTACTGAAAATGAAAAACAGAATAAATACTTGAAGTAGTTTCTGCTGAATGTATATTGGTTCCACATCATCAAAGCCAAAAAATTAAGCTATCATAAGTTGGGGGCTGTCTGTCCTTTTAAAATATTTATTAATTCATTGAAAAGTAACATTAAATTCAATAACACCTTAATATACATAACTTTTTTGAGAAAATTATATATTTCTAAGAAAAATTAGTGAGAAAAGTAGCATTGTCTTATATTTTTGCAAATCTTTTTCACATCTTTCTTACTAGAAAATAGCTTTCTTGCCTGCTTCTGTTTTCAGTCTTGTATGGTATTATATGCCACAGAGCCTCTGGAAATGTCTGCTGCACATTTGTGAGAAAATGAGTGCCAAGAATCTTAGTGTTATTTTGACCTCGTGTTGCTCCCTAAAAATATTTCATGGATACCCCAACTATCAAAGGGGAAGTGTGGCCATACTTTAAGTAATACTGACCCCGTTTTTTCCTCATCTTTTCTTCTCCCTCTGGTCCTAGAGGTAACCATGACATTACAATTTTCAACGTATCATTCCTATGAATGCTAGTGGTACACTTCACCTAATAAGTATGTCCATGCAGTGCACCAGTTTGTGTTTTTAAAACTCTGTTCATTCTTCTACAACATGATTTTTTCATTCAATATTAGGGTTTTGATATCTACTCAAGTTGATTCATACAGACATATTTAAGTCATTTAAAATGCACTGTTTAAATATACTGCAGTTTATTTTGCCATTCTCTACAGTCGAACATTTAAATTATTACTAATTTATTGCTATTAAATTTGATGCTGTAGTGAACATCTTTGAATATGTCTCCTTGTGCATGTAGGATATATAGTTAGAATTCTAGATCATAGATTGTATGCATCTTCAGCTTTATTGGTTTTACCAAATTGCTTTCTAAAACAATTGAACCAGTTTTTATGCCAGTCAAAATTATCTAACAAGTCCCATTTCTCCATCATTTAGCCTTTGGCATTATGAGGGCTTTTAATTTTATAATGTGATTATTTGAAATAATCTGTAAGTCTTCTCAGTTTGCATTTTGCCTTTTCTATTTAAGAGTCCTCTTTAGCACTTAGATTATACATTGTCACTCTTAGTATTACCCCTTTGGACTTAACTGTAGTTGATCCTCGTTATTTGCATATTCTATATTTCTGAATTTACCTACTCATTAAAATTTGTTTGTAACCCCTAAATTAGTATTTGTTCTGCTTTCACTGTTTCTGCAGACATTTACAGAATGGACACACAGAGCAACAAATGCTGAGGTCCAATAAGGCAACTCTGCCTTCTTGTTTCAGCCCTTATGCTGTAAACAACTCTATTTAATGCCGCATTTTTTCACATTTTTATGCCAAGTTTACTGTTTTAAAAAAAGAGAGAGAAAAGCTTCTGCTGGGTGTGGTGGTGTGGGCCTGTAGTCCCAGCTACTTGAGAGGCTGAGTAGGAAGGATTGCTTGATCCTAGGAGTTCAAATCCAGCCTGGACAACCTATCAGTACCCTGTCTCTTAAACAAACAAACAATTTTTAAATGGCTTTTAAGTATATATAGTGACTTGCTGTCTAGTCTTCCTTAGCCATGATGTGCCTTATAGAGAAAATTCATGTATTAAATGAACTTAGGTGTGAGTCGGGGTGCTGGACCATGAGTTTGATATTAATAGATCAATAATGTACATTAAATAAGATGTCTTTAAACACAAATTCACATAAAACAAGGTTATATATTGATCAGTTCATGAAATATTGTGATCAGAGGCTTATGGGAATCTAACTTTTTACTTGGGAGCAGTGATTCAGTAGTAACTAATTCAGTGTCCTCAACAAATTTATGGAATATAATTATCAGAAAAAATGAGAATTAACTGTATACATAGTAGAATTTACTGTTTGCTACTCTACTGTTTTAAAAATACTAATGTTGGAGATAAGAAATATGCTGGCTTGATTTTTTTTTTCTTTGTAAGTTATTTTGCACTTTCTTCTGAAGAACTATAGAGTTTTTCTTTGCTTAGGAGTTCAGAAGTTTTGCCAGAATATTCATGTTTGAATGCTAACTAGTCCTGTCTGGAACTCAGTCATTAAAGTCTCAAGTCTTCTAATTAGATCATTTTCTCTATTTTTACTTATTTAACTGTTGCCTTACCTTGATCTGTTTTGAGTTTTTTAAAAATATTTTGAGTTTTAGAAGGCATGGTGGGCCTTCTAGATCTCCCCTGCACATTCCTCATGACATTGATTTCCTTGTTATTTTTGCTGTTGTGAGAAAGTGCTTCCTTTTGATTGTTAAGGCTACTAATAAACATGTTTCTTTCTTCTACTGAATTTTTAAATTTTAAAATATTTTTAGATTATAGGGTCTCGCTTTGTTGCCCAGACTAGGGTGCAGTGGTGGCATCATAATTCACTGCAACCTCAATATCCTGGGTTCAAGTTAACTTCCTGCCTCACTATCATGAGAAGCTAGGACTACAGGTATGTGCCACAACACCAGGCTAAATTTTCTGTTTTTATGTAGAGACCCAGTCTGTGTTGCTCAAGTTGGTCCTGAACTCCTAAGCAGCATTATGCCTAGATTGGCCTTCCAAAGTGCTAGGATTACAGCTGTGAGCCACTTGCCCAGCCCAGAAAGTATTTTTTTATTTGTATAAATTTATGGAGTATAAGGTATAATTTGTTACATGGATGGATTGTATAGTAGTGAAGTTAGGGTTCCTAGGGTATTCATCACCTGAATTACGTACATTGTACCAATTAAGTAATTTCTTATATCTAACCCTGCCTACCTCCCCATTCTTTCAAGCTTATACTTTCTATCATTCCAACCCTGTCTCCATGTATACATGTTATTTTTTAAATGGTTTGTTTTAGTCTCCTGAAGTAATTTTCTTACTTTGGGGCTAAAGATATGTTCCAGGTGTTCTTTTTCTTTCTTCTAGGTGCTGGGGCATTGTCATTTTCTGTTGCAGACTATGGTTCTGTTTATCTTTCAGGTGCTTGTCATAGTGCTCAGCTGTGGCAAACACTTAAGACTAGCAAGTTGTCAGCTCCCATCAAGGTACCAGAAGAAAGTCTCTCTGCTTTGTCCTATTACCTTTGGTGCAAAAGCTACTGATCTCCCACCACAAGGATAGAAAAAAAATCTTCCTGCAGCTACCCCAGGGCCAGGAAGATGGCAGGTTCTGCCAGAATGCTGAGGAAGGTGTTAGTCAAGAAATATTGCCATTAACAATAGGGAATAAAGAGAGAATATGTGGTATCAGAGGGATGGATAGATGATGATTTATAGCCAATGGTTGGAAATAAGGATACATCTTGAAAAAATCAGGATTCCATATAGTTTTTTCTCTGTAATTACAATTATGAGCATAATCCATGTGTAAATCAGTTTTAGGAAAATACATGACATTGTAGTAGGGTCATGAAAAAAGGGGCTTTGGACTCTTTTTTTCCCTCACTGATAGTTTGATCTTATTGGATCCAGCTCTAATTGTTGAAGTATAGAACTAAAGGAATTAGAAATGCCACACATTTATTTTGTGAACAACATAGTAATTATGAAACATTTCTTAGTCTTATGTTAGTAGTTTTCAACTTACCATTTCTGTCTGATGTTGGCACCTTCAGTAATCACTCTTCCTTTTGTCTGGCCCAAATAGTTTGATTTTAATGGTGTGACTATTGTCTTACAGGTGCTGCCTATATAATAATCACCAAGCTAAGGACTGTATCGACTCCTTTGTTACTCACTGTGTTCGGGTAGGAGCTACATTTGGATTGTTTTAATGGGTACATTAAAAATTGTGGGGTATAATTCCTTTAATATCATTAACTTATGCTTTTTAAATTTAATATTTCTTTTAGTGAGTAAATAAAAAATTTTAATCTCCTCCATTTTAACACTTGAGGCTTAGCCTGTAGTCTTCCTATTGAGTTGTTAGCTGTTGAAGCAGCCTTATGGACCTCTCACTGCAGTCTCTGAGGACCATGGATATGGGATGTTAAGACCCCCAACTGGGGAAACAGCAGTTACATTCTCAAATTTTTTTGTAAATGGGCATTAAAACTTTGACTTATTTTTGACCTTAACAAGGAATATTTGTAACATTCCTATACATGTGTTGTACTACATTAGTGAATATAGGATTATGGTAACATTAAAATCATTAATTTAAATGAGATTAGAAAGTTTTTTCAGGTCTTAAGTAATTAAGAAAAAATGCAGACCTTGTAGTGGATTGAATTAATTATAATTCATGTCTTATAAGATTTCTCTTAGAAAATTCATATAGGCAGCTCTTTTGGAGCAAATTTCAGTTATTAAATACAGTAGAACCTCTGTAAGTTGTACAGGCAAGGAACTGTAAGAAATTGGTCAACATACAGAGGTAGTCAACAAAAAGAACTAGGTCTTCTGTACTGATACATACATGTGGTGCATGTCCAGTCTATAAAGATTAGGTCAGCTTATGGAGGTGGTCAGTGGAGGGAGGTGGTCAGCTATGGAGATTCTACTCTGGTTTTTATAGGCAGCATGGTATGGTGAAAGGAAAATCAGTAACAGACTATATTTCATTTTTATCACTAATATTTTATCATCTTCAGGCACATTACTTTTCTATAAACTTCCTACATTTTCTTAAAGAGTAAAATGCTAATACTTTCTCTGTATCTCTAATAGGGTAGTTATTTATTGATTAAATGAAATAGTACCTGTCAAAATGTACAAATATAAAATATTACACTTCAAAAAACCTCTAATTCATACTTAAATCAGACCATGTTACCATCTGATTACAAAATGATGTTATGTTTTATATAAGAATATTGGATGTAGAAAGTAGGAATAGAAGGACCTTGGTGCTTATAGGTATTATCCATTAATAAGCTGTATTATTATTAGGCATTCTGCTGTATTTAAAGCAGCAGATAAATGTCAGCCTTGCACATTGGCTTTGAGCTTAAAACAAGCAGAAAATGTCTACTTAAAATTACAGGAAGATATTTGAAGATTGAAGGAAGGTATCTTTGCCATATGGAAATGAGTTTCACAGACCACTACTTTTTTCTGGTTACTGATATTCTTATGTTGAGTTCCTTAAAAGCAAACACCTAATGTAAAAATAAAAAAATATATATGTAGGCATGATTCTTATATACACAGCAGTTTTTCCCTTAACCCATATTTGAGAACTTGGAATGTTAAGCTTTTTTAGAATCAGGAAATTTCATATGTACAGTTGACAGATTGCATGTGTATTGCAGCCATTCTGTAGTCTTATTCAGATCCACGGACATAACAGAGCTCGACAGAGAGATAAGCTTGGTCATATTCTTGAGGAATTTGCCACCTTGCAGGATGAGGTAAGAGCCAAGTTCTCATTCCTTCTGAACAATTCACACACTTTGTCTGAGAAATAGAACAATAGTCTAAAGTGATAAATACCTTAAATTATTTCTTGGATAATCAGGATAAATTACATTTATAGCATAGCAGTTTTATAGTAAGCTCACACAATACATAAACATTTATTTTCAAGTTAATTTGTGAACAGCGTGATCACAAAGGACTTTAAGTCAGTTATTTATGCTTTTTTGAGACAGGGTCTTGCTCTGTCTTTTGGGCTGGGTGCATTGTCGGGGTCCCTTCGTGGACACCACTTATTAGGGCCCGGGACTGGTTGGTCTCTGGCCTTGGCTTATCTAGGTTCTGGACAGGACGCTAAGCAGCCTTGCTCAGGAACAACTGCTCTTAGATGCCTGAGGTCTATTTACTTTAGAGGGGGCTGGGGAGAAAGAGAGAGATAGTCTTTGAGAGAGTAAAGCAGTCTTTAGCAGAGCTTAGTGATCTTTAGCAGAAAGACATGCTGCTGGTGTTCTGCAGGCAGGACAGGAGACAGAATCAGAGTGAGCGGTCCGTGATAGAATGAGGTCACTCCCAGCTGCAAGGCTGATCTCTTGCTGCTTCAACACAACAGGTGTAGAGATTGCCAATTCACCAGTGCTTTCATTTCAGAAGCTCTCTCATGCTAAATTCCTCCTCATGCCCTTTTCACCAAGGTGTTCCATTGTTGAGCTATACAGGTGTTACTTATAACTCCTAACCATAGGCTACATGGGCTGCTACAGTGCATCATCAAAGTTCACTATGCTACAATTATAGGCATGAGCCACCAGGCCCAGCCTGTTATTTGTCCTTTAAAATGGATGTCAGTTGTGTGTAGTAAGCTCACACCTGTAATCCCAGCACTTTATGAGGCCAAGATAGGAGGATCACTCAAAACTAGGAGTTTGACACCAGCCTGGGCAACATAGTGAAACCTGTCTCTACAAAAAAATTTTTTTAATTATCGAGGTATGGTGATGCATGTTTGTAGCCCCAGCTACTTGGGAGGCTAAGGTGTGAGAAGGATCGCTTGATCCCAAGAATTGATTACAGTGAGCTATGATTGTGACACTGTACTCCAGCCTGAGCAACAGGGTGAGACCCTATATGAAAAATAATTATTTTTAATTAATAAAATGGATGTCTTTTTAGTTTAAGTTGTTATAAATCTTACCCATTGTGAAATAAGAACTTTGAATGTAAGCCTAACCAAAAATGCATTTGAAAATATGAGTTCTTTGGGTGGTAAGATTTAAATCTTCTGCTCATGTGCTATTTTTAGCCATTTTTTTAAAAAGTTCTTTTATTACTTTAAAAAGCTAAAGCAATATTACGACATTTTATTTTGATAGGCAGAGAAGGTGGATGCAGCACTTCACACTATGCTGTTGAAACAGGAACCCCAAAGGCAACATTTGGCCTGCTTAGGTACCTGGGTCCTTTACCATAACCTTCGAATTATGATACAGTATCTTCTTAGTGGCTTTGAATTGGAACTCTACAGCATGCACGAGTACTACTACATATATTGGTAAGAGAAAAGATTGCATTAAAATTGGTGGTGGGTGGAGTGAATAAGAGTAAGGTAAGTGGGTTGAGAGAATCTATAAAACAGAGTGTAATTTCAGGGTACTTTTTCATTTAGTGTGCTTTACCTTTAGTTGTAGGACAATTGGAGAAATTGAAAATTAGAGGTAGAGCATCTTGAAAATCTTAAAATGGCTTAATATTGTACAAATAGATTCTTCCAGCTGTTTGAATATGTATGTAAACATTACTGATAAAAAGTGGCTCCCACAGTAAATGGATTAATTGGATATCTTTTATTTGCTACACTATGAAGAAAAATTAGCACATTTTGCCTTGACTTTATTTTGCCCTCATACTATTTGATGGAGTTGAAGTTCAGATTGGTATGAGCTCTTTCTTCTCTTGAGAAGAAAACATGGCCAAGATGACCATTGGGTGTATAACTGTTTCAAACTGCTCCTGAGGATTTGCCTTGGAGCACTGACATTGATAAAAGATGATCTTTAGCAGAAAGGTTTTTCCCTTTCACTTGAGGATGAGATGAAGAAACCTAGAAAGAAAAAGTTTGAGAATATTCGAGGCATGGAAAAGTTGCCATAGACAGAAAATAAATTAAGAAAATTGAGTGTTAATTCATTTGTCTTGAATCTTCTTTTTAGTCTGGAAAAGGATGACGGTAATTTTAAATTAATAATAACCTACATCACCCATCACAAACATCTAAGTTTAGTATATTAGACTTTAATACAGTTCACCTTTGGCTCGGCGCCTGTGGCTCAAGTGGCTAAGGCACCAGCCACGTACACCTAAGGTGGCGGGTTCGAATCCCCAGGGCCCGCCAAACAACAATGATGGCTGCAATCAAAAAATGGCTGGGCGCTGTGGCGGGCGCCTGCGGTCCCAGCTACTTGGGAGGCTGAGGCAGGAGACTTGCTTGAGCCCAGGAGTTGGAGGTTGCTATGAGTGTGATGCCACGGCACTCTACCCAGGGGGATAGCTTGAGGCTCCGTCTCAAAAAAAAAAAAAAAAAAAATACAGTTCACCTTTTTAACTCATATTTATATTAACTTAGTTATTAAGATATTGTATCTTCACTGAAATTACTATGCTGAGGAAGTAAAGTAATTCTCATCCATGCTATTGACATAGTTTTCTTATGAGCAGTAAGGGCTCTTAACCAAATAATTCAGGGTTATGAAAAATGAATTTAAGCATTAACTGTAGTAATATGAGAATAATTTTCTTCACTGTATTCTTCAACATTTACATAAATAATGTCAAATAACCTTTACCAACATGTGTTTATTTAGATACATAGATACTTGATAGATATCTATCTATCTGTCTAAACCAATATGTGTTTATTTAGATATATAGATACTAGATAGATAATTATACTCTATCATTTTGCTAGAAACTGATAGTAAGCACTTCTGTTCATTTTATGGGGGAACTTGCTAAAGTTCTTTCTTTTGTCGTTTGATGGAATTAATGAAACCTTTTGCTCTTGATTTCTCAGATTGAAGTATAATGTTTATATGCCTTTTTACACAAGGAATTGGTATCTTTAATTCAGCAAACGAGTGATATTCAGATAAATTCTCTATTACCAATTTATCTACATACATAAGCTGATTCATTTCCTGGTAACAGATTTTATTCTATAAATACTCTTGATCTTCATGTTAGTTTTGAACAGTTTTGGTTTAGATTCTACATTTTCCCAAGATAACCTTTTTTTGTTTTTGTTGTTCATAAATATGATCCCTAAAGCACATGGACCATTTTAAATTATCAGTGGAAAGTGATTCTTAAATTTGAACATATACCAGAGTCACTTGGGAATCACATTAATACACAAATTTCTGGGTTCTTAAAATTCCTGATATAGTAGGTCTAGGGTGAGACCCAATAACTTGAATTCCTATCTAGCTCCCAGGTGATAATGCTGTTATCCCCAAAATAATAATTTGAGAATCATGGGTATAGAGTATCATCACTCTGACTCTCTTTAGATATAATTGTGTACTAATTTTGATAAAGGACATAAAAGTTCATTCAAGTACCTGATATTTTAGATGAGAGGCCAACATCCAGTCAGCTGTCCCCTTCATTAATCTGCCCTTAGTTTGGATAATCAGACAG
>NW_003852401.1:43568935-43571771 GCF_000181295.1 Otolemur garnettii
AGCGAGTCTCCTGCCTCTGCCTCCCAAGTAGCTGGGACCACAGGCGCCCACCACAACGCCCGGCTATTTTTTGGTTGCAGCCGTCATTGTTGTTTTGGTGGGTCCAGGCTGGGGATTCGAACCCGCCACCCTAGGTGTACGTGGCTGGCGCCTTAGCCGGTTGAGCTATAGGTGCCGAGCCTGTGGATTATTTTTAAATCTAAGAAGTAAAGAACATCAGAGTACACTTTAATTTCTGCACATAAATAGATGGAAAGCTACTCATGGGTTACTGATTATATTTTAGTTTTCATCTATCATTTCTTCAGAAATTATAAGGTAGAGACTGAGCCTCCCAGTATTAGTGACATAAGCTTTTTTTTGTTCCTTTTCATACTTTTATTTCTTTGCTATTACATGTATTAGAGGATCTTAGACCAAGATGTAGCCACATGAAGTGTGCAAAAAAGATAGGCTGGGGAAAAGGCAAGAGTCCATTAAGCTTTTGATAGATTGACAATTCAGGGGGAAGTAGCTCTAGAGCTCTGCTCTTGGAGTGGGCACAGAAAAATGATCAAAGACCTTGGGGCATCATCCGAGAAGGAAGGCTATAGATATTGCTACAAATCATTATAAAATATTTCTTCATGTTTACTCAGGATTTGAGCAGTTTGGATGGGTCATTAAATTCATGAGTTTCTTCTATAAAAAGTTAAGTTTTCTGTGTGGTGAATCCAGAAAAGTTAAACTTATTTCATACTAGAATTTTTATATTAGCTATTTTGAGAACACTATTTTAGCTCTTCAGATACACACACACACACACACATTTTTTAATTTAGCCTGTAGGAACAAATAAGTTTTCATTTGGTAAACAAGCTGAAAGATACTTTTTAAATTAGATTTTCTCTTGTAATAATACAAGAGGGAGGGGAAAAGAATATGGATGATTTTCTTTCTAATTACAGTTCGCCCATTGAGCCGAGAGATCACAATGAGCCAGGCATATCAGAACATGTGTGCTGGAATGTTTAAAGTAAGTTGTTGAAAATGAATTTCTTCTAAGAAACTTTTTTATTGCTGTTAGTTTATTTGAAATGAACTCTCTTTAATGTGATTCTTCCATATTGTAATTTCACATTTCTTTTATTTCCTGTCTGCATGAAAATTACCATTTTTCAAGACAAGTTTTCATTAATTTGTTGAAAAAACATTTGAACCCTTGATGTGTGTCAGATGCTCTGTACTGAGTACGTTGCAAGATACGGTCCTTGTTTCCTGTGCTTAGTTAATAATGACAGCCCACTTGACACAGGTAATAAAGAGAAAGAAGAGAGTATTTCTGATTGATTGTCAGGAAATGGTTCATGGGAAAGATAGGGTTGAGAGTTTTTAGGAGTATATTAGGAAGGGGATGGGCTCAGATGAATGGTTTAAGCAAATGCCATCATTTCCAGGAGGTGTAGTGGGTACTGACTCTTAAGTTGTACTTAGCAATTCAAGAAATCATTTGAAATCACTTATATTGGCTCGGCGCCTGTGGCTCAAGCGGCTAAGGCGCCAGCCACATACACCTAAGGTCGCGGGTTCGAATCCCCAGCCCGGGCCTGCCAAACAACAATGATGGCTGCAACCAAAAAAAAATGGCCGAGCGTTGCGGTGGGAACCTGTGGTCCCAGCTACTTGGGAGGCTGAGGCAGGAGACTTGCTTGAGCCCAGGAGTTGGAGGTTGCTGCCATGGCACTGTACCCAGGGCGACAGCTTGAGGCTCTGTCTCAAAAAAAAAAAAAAAGGGAAATTGCATGAAAAGATGTGGTTTTCTGACTTCCCTTGAGAAATGGAAGACCCAGCCCCATTTAGCGTTCATTTCCTTGTGGTGACAATTGGCCAGAGGTGAGAGCATCAGGTGCCGCTTTAAAGGAAGAAGAGGCTGCTAGTACACGGCAGACCCCACTGCTTCCTAATGTCTCACAGCTGGTCCCACTTACTTATGTTCCCCCTCTAGCCCATGTATACTTAGAGTTTTGAAGTCTATAGGGGTGTGACTGTGGGCCCACCCTCATAACCAGGAACCCTCGGGCAGATCATAACCTGCAAAACTATACCAGTTAGTCCTGCTGAATAGAAGGACAGGTGGATTTATGAGCCCGTTCCAATCTGTAGATGTTTTCAATGGTAAGAGAGTTCTCAGCCAAACGGGGAGAAAAGGAAGGTGGGGTCAGATCCCTGGCATGGCCACCAGGCAATAGACAGGGGAATGTGGCATGGAGGTCCCATCACTCCTGCTACCTGGGCAAGGATGCCTGGCCTCAACCGCCCCCTCCAATGTCTCCTCCACCGCTGCAGCTGATGAGCAGCACCTCAGGGTTCTGGGCTTCTGTCCCTGGAGCTTTCAGCTCTTACTGTATCCCCCACCGGGTTAACAGCCTCCTTCCCACACACTGTGGGTCAGAATCTGCTGAGACCAGCCATTTGGAAAACCCATCTGCTGCCTGATGCACTAATCCAGATCCAGGGGACCACTCAGAAGAGGGAGGGCAGGGCATGGCCCATGGCCAGGGGCTCCAAGTGGCTGGACATGCCCAGGCTGAAGAGACAGGGGAAGGCAAGAGGATGCTGGATGTAGAATTCTGTATGCTTTTTTAATTAAAAAACTAAACACACATGGGCAGCGTCTGCGGCTCAGTGAGTAGGGTGCCGGCCCCATATATGGAGGGTGGCGGGTTCAAATCCAGCCCCAGCCAAACTGCAACAAAAAAATAGCCGAGTGTTGTGGCAGGTGCCTATAGTCCCAGCTACTCAGGAGGCTGAGGCAAGAGAATTGCCTAAGCCCAGGAGTTGGATGTTGCTGTGAGCT
>NW_003852401.1:43571791-43607750 GCF_000181295.1 Otolemur garnettii
TGCCATGGCACTCTACCCAGGGGGATAGCTTGAGGCTCCGTCTAAAAAAAAAAAAAAAAAGAAAAATCACTTACATTAAAATGCATAAAGTTACCACCAGGCGCAGTAGCTCACACCTGTAATCCTAGCACTCTGGGAGGCTGAGGCGGGCAGATCACCTGAGCTCACAAGGTCGAGACCAGCCTGAGCTAGAGCAAGGCCCTGTCTCTAAAAAACAGCCAGGCATTGTGACAGGTGCCTGTAGTCTCAGCTACTTGGGAGGCTGAGGCAAAAGAATTGCTTGAGCCCAAGAGTCTGAGGTTGCTATGAGCTATGACACTACAGCACTCTACCAGTGGGCAACAAAGTGAGACTCTGTCTCAAAAAATAAATAAGATAAACTGAATGAAGCAGAACATGGACTTACATTTTGAAAAACAGGGCTTATGTTTATGAAATTTGTTCATCTCTTCTAGAAGCTTTTATTTGAAGGTTTCAAAGCTTATATTAAAAGCATGCACATGGAAGAATAATGTGCATGTGATATAATTTCACTGGAAAAGATAGTAATTATTGAACACTGGAGCCTGAAGACTTTTTATGTCAAGATGGCACATAAAATAACAATGAATCCCAAGAAACCAATTTTTCTCTTCCTATTTCTGATTTCTGAGCTGTGAATTGTTTTAACTGTATATAAATAAAAAGCTATTCCTTGTTTTTTGCTCTATATTAATGGAGATGTTCATTTTTTCATACTGATTTCCTTTTTTCTCATTCCCCTTTTCTGTTAGACCATGGTAGCATTTGACATGGATGGCAAAGTACGTAAACCCAAGTTCGAGCTTGATAGTGAACAAGTCCGATATGAGCACAGGTTTGCTCCATTCAATAGCGTGATGACCCCTCCACCGGTGCACTACCTGCAATTCAAGGTGAATCTGCTTGGTGATATGAAGTTTTTAGTCATAGATCTTTGTACATAGCCATCTTAGGCTTTGTACGTGGCCACTTAAAATAGCAGTTTTAAGTAATATGAAAATTATTTGGTTTTGTTGTATGGACTCATCACATTAACAGTTATTTAAGTTATGAGAATAAGATGAGGAAATAAATGAGGGTTGGTGGGGGGGGGTTGATGGTAGGATCACACCTATGGTACATAATGAAAGGGTACATGCCGGATCTATCAGTATAGAGTATAAACGTCTTAACATAATAACTAAGTAAACGAGATGAGATATATTAACCAGTGTGATGTAAGCATTCTTAATTCTATATGAAATTAGTACATTATACCCCATAAATGCATTAATGTATACATGATCTATGGGTTTACGATTTAATAAAAAAAAAAAAGTCTCTGCCAGAGCTCTCCCACCTAATGGGCACAATGTAAGGGTATGTGACACACCTCCTGGGTAAAAGACACAACAGGGACTTTACCTAATAAATGCAAACATTATAACCTAATCGGGTGGTGCCTGTGGCCAAGGAGTAGGGCGCCAGCCCCATATGCCAGAGGTGGCGGGTTCAAACCCAGTCCTAGCCAAAAACTGGGGGAAAAAAAAATTATAACCTAATCATTTGTACCCTCATATAAATCTGAAATTTTTTAAAATAAAAATAAAAACCAAAAACAAAAGAAAAATAAATAAATGAGAGTTGAATTGACTGTTAGGAAAAAGGGCCATGTGTTGAGTGTTTCAGTATGTATGAATATGTATGAATGTATAGTCAGTGTCTTTAATGATTAAAAAATAACTTTAGAGTTTTTCATATTAAACATGTTTTGAATAATATTTCCCCTTTTTTGTAGGAAATGTCTGACCTCAATAAATATAGCCCTCCTCCTCAGTCTCCAGAACTGTATGTGGCAGCTAGTAAGCACTTTCAGCAAGCAAAAATGATATTGGAAAATATCCCAAATCCAGACCATGAGGTGAGACTAGATTCACAGTAATTCTAGGAAACATCTTTCTTACTACTGTACCAAAGTTATTTATAAAAGTGAACCTTAGGGTATTAATGGATCTTGTCACGTTTCTCCAAGTATTTAAAATAGCTTAAGAAATAAGTGATGTAACTATCTCCTTTGTGTAAACTTAAACATGAATGCAAAGAGAAATTAAAACTCACAACTTCTACGGGTTTTTCTGAGACAGAGTCTCAGGTGTCATAGCTCACAGTAACCTCAGACTCTTGGGCTCAAGCAATTCTCTTGCCTCAGCCTCCCAAGTAGCTGGGACTATAGGCGCCCACCACAGCACCCTGCTATTTTTAAAGGCAGGGTCTTGCTCTTGCTCAGGCTGGTCTTGAACTCATGAACTCAGGTGATTGGCTCACCTTGGTCTCCCAGAGTGCTGGGATTACAGGCATGAGCCACTGCACCCGGCCAAGACTCACAATTATAAAGGATAGAAATTAAGATCCAAACTGATCCAAAGCTCAATTGTTAGCATTTAAAATTTTCTATTTTGGCTCGGTACCTGTAGCACAGTGGTGATGGCACCGGCCATATACACTGAGGCTGGCAGGTTCAAACCCAGCCTAGGCCAGCTAAGCAACAAAATATCCAGGTGTTGTGGTGAGTGCCTGTAGTCCCAGCTACTTGGGAGTATGAGGCAAGAGAATCACTTAAGCCAAAGAGTTTCAGATTGCTATGAGATATGACACCACGGCACTCTACCAAGGGCAACATAGTGAGACTCTCTTAAAAAAAAAATTCTATTTTAATCTATAGTTTACTACATTAAAATGTAACTGTATATCTTAAGATGAGAAATTATGTCATCACTTATCACAGGAACCTTATTTCACTTGACGATTTTAAGTAAAGGCTATTGCTTTTGAAGACTTTGAGGTCTTCAAAATGAAATGAAAATAAACTCTGAAAATAAAAATATAAGTTTCAGGATTTTGTGTTTTGCTAATTTTATGTATCTTTATTTTTATTGAAGTACACTTATTCTATACCTGTAACATGTATATATTGTTTTGGTAGTATATTTTGATTCAGCTTTCATGGAGGGGTAGTTTAACAATATCTGTCAAAAATTACAAGTGCCTATGCTTAGATCCAGCAATTCTGCTTCTTGAGATTTGTCTTAATAGATGCACACATGTGCACATATAGGAAATGAAGGATGTGATGAACATATGAATATTCATTGTAGCAAGATTTCTGATAGCAGTAAAAGGGCTGATAAATTATAATACATTCATATAGTAGAATACTGTGCAGCCTTAAAAAGGACAAGGAAGGTCATTATGTACTGACATGGAATGTTCTTCAGGATGTTTAAAAAGCAAGGTACAAGACAGTATACATAGTATTGTGCCATTTCAATCAAAAGGGTCGAGGAAGACTACATGTGTGTTGAGTATTATCTTTTATGAATACAAAATATCTCTGGAGAGATACATCAGCATAAATTCTTATTTGTGCTTCTTGGAGGGGAGCAGGGTACCTGGAAGAAGGATAAGATCGAGACTCTTTATAAAATCATATACACTACTTAATAAAGAAAAGGGGGTAGTGTAAAAATTTATGGACGTTACCTGTAGTAGATGTCGTATTTCGTTTAGTGGAAACTTCATTTATTCAATGAAGATTTATTGATTTGCCTACTGTTCCCCAGCAGAAAATAAAACAGACTGAAATCCCAGGCCTTGTGGCAGTGAGGGTAGTGGCTCTGTGCTGTAGACAGTAAGGTCCCACTGTGAAGAAAAATCAAGCTGAGAATATGATAGAAAATGCTACAGAAAGTGGAGAAGAGGAGGGGATTAAACATTTCTAAGTAAAGTGGCTTTTAGCAAATCCTAGAAGGTGAAGAAGCATGGATAACCAAGGATGGAGCCTTCTCAGCAGAAGGACCTGCCTGCAGCACTGAGGCCAAAGTGTACCTGGAGTTACTGAAGAATAGCCAGGGACTGGTGTAGGGAATGGTGTGGAGTGGGGAGAACAAGGCAGTGAGCTGTTAGAGGGGTTTGAATGGAGGAATGACCAGATCTGATTCACATTTTAAAGGATCACTCTAGCACTGTCAGAGAATAGACTATAGCGGGGCCAAGGGTAAAATTAGGAAAGCTAGTCATGGAGGCCATAGCAGCAATCCAGGTAAAATGTTGACAGTGTAGTGATTGCATCTTTTATGGATTATAAAGTCAAGTCATCTGGATCAACTAATGGATTAGATGTAGGATGTGAGAGGCAAGAGGTATCAAGGATGACTTAAAGGTTTTTGGCCTGAGCAAACATTGTATGATTCATGTGGGCAAGACTGCCCATGGAGCAGAACTAGATGGCCAAGCAGAGCAGAAGCTCAGTTACCTATTTTTGTCTACTAGATGTCCAAATGAATCTGTCATCAAAGCAGGTGGGTATGTGATTGGGAGTTGAGGAGCAGGTTCTCATCTTGAGGTAACGTGTGTGCTCCCAGAGAAAGGTCAGTAAGAAGGCTGCAGGGGGGAACTTAACATCCTTCAAATTGTACTCTCTAGAAGTACACTAATTTATTCTATTGTTACTCACAAGTGTTCAAATGAAACCTTTTAGACAGATAACAGGGAGCACTTGAAAGACATGTACTACCTGCCAGCCATGGTTCTCGGCTCTTAAATATTCTTTTAATCCTCACATATCTTTGTGGGCAAGTAAAGTTATCATCTCCATTTTTGTAGATGAAGAAACTGAGGAACAGAGAGGTTAGAACTGGTCAGGTTTCACAGCTTAGAAGTAGCAAGGCTGGAATTCAAAAACATAACTTGAGTCCATGCTTCAGAGGTTATCCTGTGCTGCCTTTATAGGCCAAGTGTTCTTTTGTTTTCATGAAAGCAAGATAGGGTGGTCCTTCAGAGTTTTTAAGAGTTAGTTAAAATGGAGTTCTGTGTTAATAAGTGAAGTGTGATGTTTGTTTACAATTTTAAATTGTCTTTATTTAATAAAATATCAGTACTTCTATTATTCAGAGTTTCTGTCCATAACATAATGGGCACTTAGTGCTGGGAACATTAAAAAAAAAAAAAGAAATTTTGACTATGGTTTTGATGTTTTGGTAGTTTTATGTTGTTCATGTTTTTTTAGGTCAATAGAATTTTAAAGGTTGCCAAACCCAACTTTGTGGTTATGAAGTTATTGGCAGGAGGACACAAAAAAGAATCTAAGGTGAGTATGTTAATGGGGACAATGGATGGTCTTAAAAATATGGTAAAATTTTACACTTTTTCAATAAGATACATAAATATTATAGAAAAGCTTAAACTACTGAACAAAAATCCTAAAAAAGTTCAGCAAAAACCACATTAACTAGGACTTGCCTTTTAGCCTTGAGACTTAAGATTTTGTTGACTTAAAATTTCTAAGTTCTGCTCTTAAGTTTCTCTCTTCTCCCTGCTACATAAATTACTAAACAACTAGAGGGGTTAAAGAAAATGTGTAAAAGCAAATTTATGGAAGAAGTATGATGTATAAATGCATTAATGTACACATGGTCATAATTTAATAAAGGAAAAAATAAATAAAAATAAAAGTCATCTGCTGGCCAGATGAGGTATCTAAGCCTATAATCCTAGCACTCAGGGAGGCTGACACAAGGTGGATTGCTTGAGCTCTGGAGTTTGAGACTAGCTTGAGGAAGAGTGGGACCCATCTCTGCTATAAATAGAAAAACTAGCCAGGCGTTGTGGCAGGTGCTTATAGTCCCAGCCACTCAGGAGGCTAAGGCAAGGGGATCGCTTATATAAGAGTTTGAGGTTGCTATGAGCTATGATGCCATTGGTACTCAACCCAGGGTGACAAAATGAAAATCTGTCTCCAAAAAAGTCATCTGCCTATGGGAAAGTGAATGAATAATTAATGACTTTTTAATAGCTCAGAAGGTGTGAGTCTGTTTTCTTTGGTAATGCTGTAGTGTCAGTGTTACATCTACATTTCAGAGGAAGTTACGGAGTAAGAGGCCAGCTGCTGAGGTGGTTTTGGTGGCATTTTCCCATTGTGTCTTGCTCTTGATCACTCCCATTGTTTTTACCATTGTTTGCTCTTCTGCCCTGCTTTACTGATGACTCTTAATTTCATCTCTTAGTACTTAGTGACCCTAGAACTAAAAATTTTGTTGACCCCTATCTAACTGAACTCTTTTCCTCTAATTTAAGTACATTTTTCTTTAACTGTTTAGAAAACAGCTGCTCAGCATGTTTTCTAAAGAGTTTCGTAAAACCAGAAACAGGTTAATCATCTTTCTCCAGATTGGTTCATTTTTGTCATTAAGCCAATTTTTAAAAATCTCTTTTATGCTACTTTATTTATAAAAATACAGGAAACTCTGAAATAAATCTTCTGTTTACTGTCTGAATATTTGACTTATCTCTTTTTCTTTACAGGTTCCTCCTGAATTTGATTTCTCTGCTCACAAATATTTTCCTGTTGTGAAACTTGTTTGAAAGAGACTGAGAAGGTGACTGTAAAGGGAGGAGTCTATTTGCAGAGCCCACTCTCAGAGGGTACGTGCACGAGTCTGCACCTAATGGGAAATGAAATGGATTTCTTGGATAACATCCCATTATAAGGAACACTTTTTAGTTTGACAGCCTTACATGACGTGAATGAAAACTGCTGTTTTAAAGTGGTTTATTATGTTCCATTGGTGAAACTGATCTTATTGAATGCATTGATGAATGTTATATGGTTTTATTACAGATTTAATCATAAATCACTTTTTATGAATGATTGAGTGAAAATAGTGTTTGTAAAGGTTAATAAATTTCTTGACAAAAAATGCACTGTTGGAGATGAAAAATAATAGCACTTTGTTGATATGTTAAAAACTGAAGGTGCTTGCCCTTTAACATTTGGGCAATTCAGAAACAAACTATCCAAACAAAGTTTCAAATCGTGGGATTTACTAAAACATGAGACTTTGGCAGAGTACATTTAAAAGAGATTTTCATGGAACCTCTAAGAGAGCCTGAATTACATGAGGATTGTGACTGTGTGTCATGACATCATGGATTATATATATTATAATTCAGATGTTTATAATACATCCTTTAACTGTTAACTTTTGGCACTTTTAAAAGATTATACATTACATTTACTGGTGACATCATTCAAAGGGTAGGAAGATAGTAATGTATATAGATTAAATTTTAGGTCTAGGTTTAAATGTGGCATGCTTCTTTTTGTTTACTTCATATTCATTTTAACCCATGAAACATTCTGAAATGGGGAAGGTCTGTTCAGTAAATTCTGGCTTTGAAAAACTGAATTAAATCCACCCATACCTACAAGTGTCAGTGCCTGAGGCCCCACACTTCCTTTGCTGCTGTTCCTCTTCCTGTGTCCTCTCAATAGGTAGTACTATTGGCAAAATGAGCTCTATTGTGGCTTAAATTGGCTTTTTTGGCTTGGCCTGAGACTAGAGACAGTTTTTATTTGGTCTGTGATAAAAAGAGTTCTGAACTTCAAATATCTTAACTCTGACACTTTTCTTAAAAATACAATATTTGAACTTTTTTCTGGACATACTTTAAAGCAGCTAACTTGACTAAACTTGCTTGCCACAGTAGGAAAAGACTAGGGTACTGAAGTGGTCTGGTTCTCATTTCCAAGTGTAGTAACAGTTGTATTATTCAGGAACAGTCATTAAGTATCCTGAAATACAGTTTCTAGCTGGTAATTCCTGAGTGCTTTGAACAAAACAAAAAAAGGCAAAGAAATACCGTGTTTCCCCGAAAATAAGACACTGTCTTATATTTATTTTTTCTCAAGACACATTAGGGCTTATTTTCAGGGGATGTTTTCCTCTCTGCACCAAAATGCATGGCGTGGCCATGCAGCATTACTAGGTCTTATTGGGGTAGGGCTTATATTTAACAAATGCACAGAAACTCTGGTAGGCCTTATTTCAGGGGCAGGTCTTATTTTGGAGGAAACAAGGTAGTAGGAAATAAAAGAAAAGAGCATCAACATCTGGCAAATAACCAGGACAGCCTGAGGCACATTTTAGAAAGCTGAGAAATTACTCTTCCTTCCCAGTGGCCAAGATACTAAATATCAATATATTTTTTTGCTTTCAGAGGCCTCCTTGAAAGCCAAAAAAAAAAAAAGAATATTAATGTACCAAGGGCACTAAAAATGATGGGATCACTTTTCAATGAGAGGCTGCTCTGGCACTTTTTAACGGCTATATCTGATTGGGTCAGTTAGTACAGATGAAGGTTCTATAATTAAAGAACACCTTGGTTATTTTTTTGGAGTGGGTCTTCCTAAGAGCAAACAATGTACCTAATAGTGAACCCATTATCAGCTATAAAAAGATTGTTCATGAATATTATTGACAGAATTGTGTATTTTCCTTTAAGTAGTTTTTTTTTTTTTTTTTTGGTTTTTAAAAATAGGCTTCTAATTGGAAAAAGAGAGCTGCCTTTTTAGAATTTTAAAATCTACCATTCAGGGTACTAAAAAAACAATGGGGGAAATAAGATAGTCTCGCCCCTCCTAGAGCTTATAATCATATTATGAATGCTGGAAAACAAGTATATAAAATTCAATGAGGAAAATGTGGTGTGCTATAGTAGGAAAACCACCTCACACAAAACTTGATGGAAGAAATAAACTCACTTACCTGAGAACCAGAGGTCCAGGAGGCGTTAGATAGTATAGGGGGTCCTAGACAGGAATTGCCTAGGCCTGAAAATGAGAGAGTGGTAGTGTGGCTAAAGTGTACATCAGGAAAAGGGATTGGAGGGATAAGATTGGGAAATTAAAAAGAGACCATGTTAAAGAATTTGGACTTAGACACTGGTAGATACTATTGCTTTTATGAAGGGAAATAATGAGATCAAATCAGATTAACTTGCTTGAGAATGGTTCAAAAGGGAGGCAGGGAAGAGATGAAAATAAAATAGTGGTCTTTATGGAGGTGGTGGCAGAGGGTGCTTTGCTTATACAGGCAATATGGATAAAGTTTGCTTTTGAGTCTAAAGTTTAGATGTTGAAATGTCTTTGGGGCATCCTGGAGAAGATGGCAGGAATTATGGTCTGGAGCTGAAAGGTACCATTTGGGTTACAGAGTGAGGACTAAGTGGCTGTAGAGGTGTAAATTAAAACCTTGTCTGGGGGGTGCAGTTGCTTTGGGAGCTGGTAGAGTAAGGGCCTGAGAAGTCCCAAAGAACAGTGGGATGGCCAAGTTTTAAGAATGGGCCAGGGGATGGGGAGGCTCTGAGGTGATGAGACAGACAGCAGGGAAAAAGTACCTCATGCCACCATCTGGCAAGTGTCTGTTACACGGTTTTGTGTAGACTAACACAAGGACTAACACACAAGACTTAACTTTTGCACAAGACTAACTTTTCTGGCTAAGACAACATATTACCTTAAGTATTGGTCAAAACACACCCCATTGGGCAAAGTTTAGGAGATGCCCTTTTCTTTTTGGCTATGCTTCTGGACACTGGAAAACACAAAAAACACCCTCCAGAAGAGGCACATCAGGAAAATAAGAATGGAGTGCTACACATAGCTAAAAGGGCAGCAATAGAAGGACCACAATGAGCCCACTGGATATGGCAAGTAAAGGCTGCTGGTGACAATAGGGAGTCCTCTTTCTTGAACAGATGAAGCAAAAGCTAGAAGGTTGACTGGGCTTAAAGAATTGATGTCCGGCTTGGCACCTGTAGCACAGTGGTTATGGCGCCAGCCACATACACCAAGGGTAGCAGGTTCGAACCCAGCCTGGGCCAGCTAAACAACAACAACTGCAATAAAAAATAGCCGGGCATTGGGCGGCACCTGTGGCTCAAAGGAGTAGGGCCCTGGCCCCATATACTGAAGGTGGTGGGTTCAAACCCAGTCCCCGGCCCAAAACTGCAAAAAAATAGCCGGGCATTGTGGCAGGCGCTTATAGTCCCAGCTACTTGGGAGGCTGAGTCAAAGAATCACTTGAGCCCAAGAGTTTGAAGGTTGCTGTGACGCTACAGCACTCTACTGAGGGTGACAAAACTGTCTCAGCAATAACAAAAAAGAATTGATGTCCCCACATTCATCCTTGACCTACTCTATTCTTGGAGGAACTGCTATGATTTTATAAGATCATAACGTAGAAGTATAATCACTCACACTTCCACCTAAAATCCAGTATTCCCTAGGTAATAACCTGGTCCTTATCCAGAAACACCCAGCTGGTCCACTTCTGCTTCTTCCATTTCATTTCTGCCCTCTTCCTCTTGGCTCGTCTGGCTGTAGCTAGGTGGCCTCCCTTAAGACTCCCAAGTCTCTTTTCCTGGCCAGTTTCTCTTCTAAATTTCAGCTGAAATGGCATATCCCAAGGGAAGAGTCCTCTCTCTTCTGGTTTAGGCCACATCCCTTAACTGTGTCCTTTGGCAGTTTCCTACCATGTGTGAGCATCACAGAGTGTCCTTACACAAACTGAGTACGGTAGGCTAGATGGGATAGCCTACTACTCTGAGGTTACAAAACCCCTATGGCATGTGATTGCACTGAATACTATAGAAAGCTGTAAGGAAGCTGTAACACAATGGTTACGTATTTGTGTATTTAAAACAGAGAAATGTATGGTAAAAGTAAGGTAAAAAAGATTTTAAAATATGGTATCCCTGTGTAGGGCACTTAACCATGAATAGAGCTACAGGACTGCCCATTGCTGTGAGTCAGTAAGGAGTGGTGAGTGAATATGAAGGCATAGGAAATCACTGTGCACGACTATAGATGTTATGAGCACTGTACACTTAGGCTAAATAAAATTTATGAAAATATATTTCTTCAGTAATAAATTAACCTTAGCTAACTGTAACTTATTTATAAACTTTTTAATCTTTTGACTCTTTTGTAGTAACATCTGCCTTAAAAAGCACATTGGAAAGCTGTACAAAATATTTTCTTTATATCCTTATTCTAATTTTTTTTTTTTTTTAATTTTAAAATAGTACAAGTTTGGCCAGGCACTGTGGCTCACACCTAGAATTCTAGCACTCTGGAAAACTGAGGCAGAACAATCCCTTGAGCTCAGGAGTTTTAGACCAGCCGGAACAAGAGTGAAATGCTATCTCTACTAAAAACAGAAAAATTAGTTGGGCTTGTGGTAAGTGCTTGTAGTCCCTACTGCTTGAGATGCTGAGGCAGGAGGATCTCTCCCTTGAACCCAGGAATCTGAGGTTGCTATGAGTTAGGCTGATGCCACAGCACTCTAGCCTGGTCTTAGTTTTTAAAAGGTTCAAAAAGGCAAAACTCAAGTTATGATTATCTAGGACCATACCTCTGATCAGTCACAATCATCTACTTGGACTTAAATTTATTTTACCTAGCACCTGTCATAGTATTAACCTTTTGGGGGGGGGTATAAAGTAGCTTAAGCAAGGTATAGTCTGTGCTACTCAACTCAACATATTAAAATCTAATTTTAAAAGCATAATTTTATTCTGAGAAGTAAAGATAAAAAGAGAAGTCAAATGTTTAGGACTCTGGTTCATTATCTTAAGTTTATATATGCCTAGTTTAAAGATGAAAATGTTTCCAGTCATTTAACTTATATGTTTCACAGGTTCACCAACAACGACAGAAATATTTTAGTGTGTTTTTTAAGTGTATGGGAAGTTACCTATTTTAAGTACTCTTTCAATATATACATTACCACAATTTTATTAAACAGTTTTGAAGGGACAGTGTTTAGTAAACTTTAGGAGAGTGTTGCTGTCTGAACTGAGAAATACTACATAAACATACAAATATTTAAATACCCAATTAAGACAAGCTATTTCCCCAACTTTCTGACACTAATGAATACTTTAACAATCTAAGCTTGGCCGGTCACAGTGGCTCACGCCTATGATCCTAGCGCTTTGGGAGGCCATGGCAGGTAGATCACCTGAGCTCAGGAGTTCAAGACCAGCCTGAGCAAGATTCCATCTCTACTAAAAATAGAAAAACTAGCCAGTCATAGTGGCAGGTGCCTGTAGTCCCAGCTACTCAGAAGACTGAGGCAAGGCGATTGTCTGAGCTCAAGGGTTTGAAGTTGCTGTGAGCTATGATGCCCCAGCACTGTATCCAGGATGACAGGGAGACTGTCTCAAGAGGAAAAAAAAAGTCTAAGCTAATCTTGTGAAATAAAATTTAATATAACCCAGTTAAAGAAACCTTATTTTAAATTTGTATATTTTTTCCTAAAATGCATTTCACAGT
The DNA here is from genome assembly GCF_000181295.1 of Otolemur garnettii. Taxonomy (NCBI): domain Eukaryota; kingdom Metazoa; phylum Chordata; class Mammalia; order Primates; family Galagidae; genus Otolemur; species Otolemur garnettii. The sequence continues at coordinate 43,583,967 of NW_003852401.1, forward strand.
TAGAAGTCAACTTCTAAACTATCATTATAATTAATAATCTTTGAGACTAAACACAGATCAACTCCCTAGACCTTAAAATGATCCTGCATTCGGTTCAGGGTCCATAGTACATTAGTTACAGTGCCAGCCACATACACCAAGGGTGGTGGGTTCAAACCCAGCCTGGAGCCAGCTAAGCAACAAGGACAACCGCAACAAAAAAATAGCTGGGCATTGTGGTGGGCCTTTGTAGTTCCAGGTACTTGGGAGGCTGAGGCAAGAGAATCGCTTATACCCAAGATTTTGAGGTTGCTGTGGGCTATGACACCATGGCATTCTACCCAGGGCAACAGCTTGAGATTCTGCCTCAAAAAAAAAAAAAAAAAAAAAAGATCCTGAATTCACAGTTCTCTCCCATTATTCCAGGTTTTACAATGAATGGACAACCAGTTAATTACAAATTATAGCAGAATATGCTAGTTATCAGTCTAGTTATTTTATTACCACACACTGACTTGACAGGTAATGACTTATTACTCAAACTGCATCACAAATTAATTATGTATGGTAATTAGATTACTTATAAAATCTAGACCAGGGTTGCTTAAGGAATCTTCAGATGCAATATCTGTAGGAAAACAAAGATCAAATGACTAAATCCCATTAGTCATGTTCACATCACTTGAGAGGATGGAGGAAGGTATAAATTAGAGTTTATACTAAGAATTTATTTTAATTTTAAATGAAATAGCTACCAGTTTAATTTTGGATGAAATCAAAAGACCCAGATCAGATGTTTGATATCTACTGGATGCTGTTACACAGGTTTCTGTTTTGTTGAAACAACCTTCAGCCCTCTCTCTCCATTGTTGCCTTGGATCTGTGCCTTGATCCTAAGGGAAGTCAGTGGTGTAAGCATGGCTACCTGGAGAAAGAACTCAGCATGCACACATACTGGCTAAGCACAACCACCTTTGCATGTGAGGAAGACAGCACTGTGTTCATTTTTTTATTTATAATGACATCCAAGCTCATTTCACAAAAGGTTTAAAGCAAACCCACCATCTTTAATCCATGATTTGAAAGCTGATTCTTTATCTAATCTAGTAGGGGATGAAGGGAAAACAGCTAAGAACAATGAAAGGAGTGAAAACAGTTTTAAAAAATGAACTAACAATATTTATTTCTTGGCATCTCTGTGCACACTAATTCAACATGAGATGAGTAGAATATTAATTGAGAAAGCAAGAGAGAATTCATAACACAAGAGTGGGAAACAAAAGGAGGTTGGCAAAGGATTTAGATTAAACCTTATAGAGATTTTCATTTGCCTTTTCTGGTTGGAAAAGTTTAATCTTCATACCCTTCTTCATTTGCCTTTTCTGGTTGGAAAAGTTTAATCTTAAATGAGTAGGGAAAAGGGTATCATACGTGAAGAACACTTAGGTTGGAGATGACAACATGAATGTAAAAAAGGACACCTTCAGTGATGGCAAGGGTACAGTGAGGCACTACAGCTTACCTGCTAGAAGCTTCCTAACTTCTCTGAAAATGAGAGAGTTACAAATAATGATCTCTGAGGGTCCTGCACCCCACATCCTGTGGATTCTCCCTCTTGCCCTTTAGAGAGCCTCACTGAAAGTCATTAATGTGATCATTCACTAGCAGGTAAGAGCCTATTTACTGTAACTATTAGGACCCAACTCAAGTCAAACCTAATGCCATTCTTATTGTCAACTATGATTAGTAATTTTCAAAATTAACGTTAACCTTTGATTTTTAAATCAGTTTTCTGAGTCACTCACCATAAACTATTTATGTAAACTATGACCAAAATAACTATTCCATTTCTTTTTTCTTTCCAGACAGTCCCAGTTTATAACACTGTATATATCCTTCAAGATCAATTAACTTATTTTTCTTTCACTATAGAAATAAAGTCGGCTCAGAATTGTCCACCCAAACCTGTTCTCACTGTGCTCTGCTGCAGCTTGCTCGTGTCAGCTCTGGTTGGGCCCTTTTTGTCAAAAGTCTATTGAATTCACTGGAGTTTTTTGGCAATGCACTTATTAGAGAAGATTTTGCTTTGCCCACAAATATGTAGCGAAGTAAGTATAGACCACAAATGTTCAAATTACAAGTCAAGTAATAGTGTTTTGTACATTAAAAATGACAATTATTATACAAGTAGTCTTTTTAAAAATTCTCACACAAAACAGCTTTAAAATTAGACTTATTTAAAACTGTTGCTAGGTTGTGTTAACAGTCAGTGCTCTAGGCCCTTGATTGTCAGAATTGGAAGTGAGTGCACAAGAATATAAGCCAGTCACTCACTGTACCAGAGAGAAGAGAACTCAGCCCAGCATTTAGAGAAGAGGACTGTAGAGAAGGGAAAAAGAGTTCTCCGCATGGAGTCAGTCTCCTTCACATCAGAAGACAGACTCCTCCTACATGTTATTGTCTTTCACACAGTTATGCTCCAGAATAAAGGAGCGCCATTGCTGCCACACTCAAAGGAGAACTCGTGTTCTATTTCTGGTGATCTCCTCATGAAATACCTATTTATTAGCCAAAAATTTTGACAAATTTTAGCATCTTATTACATACATCAAAAGCACCCCCCCCCAAAATTGTCTAAGAGACAGTCCAGTTTTTCCTAAGGTACATACTCATTTCCACAATAACCATCTTCAGATGTACATTTACTCAGTACATTTCACAGCTTTGAGTATTCGGTCCCTCGTGAATATTTTGTAGTGATTGCTTCAGTCCTGATGTAAAATATGTGAATTCCAGCTCAGTTCAGAGTGTACGATTCCGCTTTTCATGCTGATCAAATAAACTTATGGTGTCTTTTTTCTGATCTTCAGCAATAAAAACTAAAAAGGAAAAACTCAGACATAATATTCCAATATTTTCACATCTTGAGAAAACAGTCTAGGCAGGTCCCATTTGGCTTAAGTTTCTAGAAACTATGTCATAAAAGAGAACTGTATCTCCCATACCAACACTACAATTGAGATTGCATTCCTAATCAAGTGTAAGAAGGTAAAAGAGACCATACATATGGCTAGTAGTGTACCATGAAACAAAGTTAAAATACCTGAAGATTCCATAATTGTTTAAAATGGGAAAATAAAGCCCCATGTCCTATCAAGTAGGTAAAATTTTATATAAATAGTCCTCTTAGGCTGCATCTCTTGGAATGTATAGAGCCTCCTAAGAGTCAGACAGCTCCTTCTACTCCAGAGCTCTCCCTTGATAGGGCTGAAGTATGTGGCTTCTACCATCTGGTCTTACACTATCCTTGGACACATAAAGGATAATGACGGTTAACTAAATGACTGCCTTATTACATTAATGGTATCTATTAAAAGTCTCTAAGTTGGAGTTAATACCTTCTAATTTCCCTAGAGCAACTAGGGTCTTAAACTGTTTCAAAGATAATGTTGAAGGTGATGCTGATATTTCTTCAACTTAACACTATTTCTTAAAAGAACTAACAGGCATTCATACCTTGCCTACCTCACTTGTATTAAAACCTTGCATAAGGTCATGTTCTTAGTACACCTGAGTGTTAGGAATGGAAAGATCACAAGGCTTCACTGCAAAGCTGTGCAGGTGGTAGGCACCAGGCCCATTTAAAAGGTTACAGAAACAGATAGGACCAGACCATGAAACATATTCTTCAAGAACCAAAGTACAAAAATGAGCAGAATCAATGACACTAAGAACAGAAAGTTGGGAGAGATTTTGTATTTATTTAGAATCCTGACCGCTAATGTTAACCTTTCACCTTTAAAAAAAAAATCACCCTAAAGTCATTGAAAATAACTTAGAAGTCAAGTTATGACTTCCATTTCTAGAAACTCAAAACAACTCTGCCAATTAAAACAACTGACGTCCTGGATAAATATAAAGACAAACAAGAATGTGTTGCTGGATCAAACACCAACTAAGGGACTTTTTATGAAACAATCAGGCCACTGTACTTCAAAGAACAACAACAACATGAATGAAAGACAGAAACAGCTCTGAGTTAAGGGACACTAAAGAGGTATGATAAATGCAGTGTATGATCCTAGATTAGATCCTAGACCAGAAAAGGGTATCAGTTGGACATTCATTAAATTTGAATAAAGTCTGTGGATTAGATAACAGCATTATATCAACATTAATTTCCTCATTTTGATAACTGGACTGTGGTTATAAGACATTAACATTTGGGGAAACCTGTTGAGTATGAAAATTCTTTTTACTATATTTAAAATCTATCATTTCAAAATGAAAACTTCAAAATTTTTAAAAACACTATAACACATTAAGAGTAATAGATTGCCTATATAATAATAAAAGCGTCTACAAGGCCAAAAATGAAGTAAAAGTAAACATCAAAGCCAGAATTTGCCCTGATGCTGAAGCCTGAAGATACTAGGCTTCTCCCTTCATAGCTTCAAAAGGTGCAGCAGTATAAAAGCCAAGGACTTAGGCTGTACTCAGGGTGGGGTATCAAGTAGCAGACCCCCTGCATAAAGCTGAAACCCCAAAAGTAATGGAAAATAAACCTGACATGAAAATGGGACAGTGAGATTCCATGAAAATGGACTGACCACAAGATGACTATGCAGGTTTATAATCTGAATTAACATTTCCCATGTGATTCCAAAAAACTTAGAACTTTAAGAAGGCTGTTAGTTTACAGTGCCCTTATTTAAACTGGCAGAGGAGCAAACTTACCTTCTCTAGTGAAATACATGTACAACTGTAACTCAACCCTTAAAGACTTCCCTCAGAAAAAGTCCCAAAAAAACTAGTAGCTCACAGTTAAAAAGCAGGAAACACAAAAGCAAACAAGGTATACCACAAATGAGCACCTGCAGAAAATATAACGACAAGACTTTTTAAAGAGCAGATAACGTGTAACTGAAGTCAACTTTGTGAACTGGAATGTACTTCTGAGGAAATATTCTGAATGTAGCCTAGAGGCACAAATGGAAAGTATGAAAAAAAGAAAGCAAGAAACATAAATAGAATTAGATCTAACACTTTTAATCTAAGTCCAAGAAGGAATCAAAAAGGGAAGAAGCATTACTACTCAAAGGAGCTGTATCTGAGATTTCCCAAAGCGCCTAGCCATAACAGTTATTAAAGCAAGCTGTTACACTTAGAATAGTATGGTATAGTGTGAATCAGCACAGCAACCAACAGGAGAGAAACAGAAAGTCCAAAACTAGACCCAAATACATATGGAAATTTAGTATTTGGTAAAGGTGGTATTGCAAATGGTAATTTGAAATGATGTTGGGCCAACTGGATAGGCTTTTTGAAAAAGATCAAATTGGACCCATACCTCATGCCATACCAACATTTCATTTGCATGTTTAAACTGTAGAATTCAAGCCGTTAAAGGAAACTACCACGTGCTGGCACCATCTTAAAAAAACAGTGAAACAATGGAGCATATGATGGCCCTGAGAATAAAAGAAGCCCAAACAGCCAACAGGCATACACCAGCAAGTTAATGAACCAATGGGACAACTGCCCCAATGGGACAACTGCCCTTGGGAGTAGGAGAGGTCCTGCTGCTCTCATAATAGGTGACCAAAAAGAAGCTCTGGCATGTTAAAAGGCTGGCAGTGCAAGGACTCCTGAGACTGATCGATCTGCCAGGGCTCCTTTCTGGGGTTCCTTCCAAGCAGAGACCCATAAGGAAAAAAAGTGCTAAATGTGGGGTGAAGACTGCAAGACAGGATATGAGAAACAAAGGAAACCAAACTCTCAGAAGTAGGGAAGGTCTCAGCCAGGCACAGTGGCTCATGCCTATAATCCTGGCACTCTGGGAGCTCAAGACCAGCCTAAGCAAAAGCAAGACCCCCATCTCTACAAAAAATAATTAGCCAGGGGTAGTGGTGCAGGTCTATACTCCCAGCAGCTCAAGAGGCTGAAGCAGGAGGGTCGCTGGAGCCCAGAAATTTGAGGTTGCTGTGAGGTAGGCTGAGGTCATGGCATTCTAGCTCAGAAGACTGTTTCAAACAAAACAATAATAACAAACAAACAAAAACAAATAGGAGAGATCCCACTAGCCAAAGAATAGTGCAATTGAGTGAAACCCATCAAACATGTTTATAACACTGTTATAATGATATAAAAAGAGATCACTTTTAGAAAAAAGATGAGGAAATTCATTATTCTGAAAAATAAAGTATCAAGTATTCATCCTACCTATCCTATACAAATAATACCATTATAGTGTCTTCCTATAAGAACATTCCAATTAACAAACAAAACAATTAACGACATGGATACTAAGCATTAAGTGCTCCTTATGTCACAAAAAGAAAGATGAAAGACCACACCACTACCTATCTTTACCTATCTTCTGACCAAAGGCTTGAGCCACAACTTGTGTCTGAGTCTGACCAAGCATATGGATCCAGCTGCCAATCTGCAGAAAGTATGATAGAAGAGCATGTGAAAGTGCCCCATGAATACACAATCAGCAATAATCACGTGAACATTAGGAAACCACAGGTCAATGGCTTAGGTGTTTTGCATATGGTAAAGGAAAAAAAGGAATGGAGGAGAAACCTGCAGATTGAGACTTAAGGACATCAAATTTAGGAAAATGAACAAGACTAGGCTCGGCGTCCATAGCACAGTGGTTACAGCATCAGCCACATACATGGAGTCTGGCAGGTTCGAACCCAGCCTAGGCCAGTTAAACAACTACAACAACTGCAACAAAAAATAGCCAGCCATTGTGGCAGGCGCCACAACGCCCAGCTACTTCCTGGTGGTTGTTGTTGTCGTTGTTTAGCTGGTCCCGGGCCAGGTTCAAACCCACCAGCCATGGTGACTGGTGCCATAACCATGCACTATAGGCGCTGAGCCACGTTCTGTTTCTTGACCAGGGAGGTGTTCACTTTCAAAAACTTCATTTGTTTCATGTGGTTTTGAATCACTGTTTTACTTTATAATAGAAACTACAAGAAAAACCAGAAAGCATTCTGGATGAAAACACACTAAACAAAAGCATGAGTGAATTCCTTCTAAGACTGAATACAAGCTTTTCTAACTATGACTCAATATACAGAAGCAATAAAAGAAAAGATTTAAATGTTTCAAACTGTTGCACAGCAAAAATGCCAAATGCAAACCCAAGAGAAACTGGGAGTAAGTATTTGCAACTTAGACCACAGATAAAGAAGTCTTCAAAATTGAGAAAGAAAACACCAGGATTCTGACAGAAAAATGCATTTTAAAAAAGGACACCATGACTTCGGAGTGATACTGAAAGAAGTGTGTTGGGGGGTAGAGAAGAGAGTCACTCTTTGAAGAACATCAGGTAATAAATGTGCACAGATGACAATTAAAATGTCACCATTTAGGCAAGGTTCATCAATGGATGGTAAAGCTGCACCATTTCAAAGCATCCTAGATGACCTATTAATTACAAAGAGAAAACAGACCTTTCTGATGGAGAGACCAGGTAGGTGCTATCTTAGCCAAGAGATCACCACCAGTAAGAAAAATTGCCATTGGCTTGGCACCCCATAGCACAGTGGTTATGGCGCCTGCCACATACACCAAGGCTGGCGGGTTTAAACCTGGCCCAGGCCAGCTAAACAACGACAACTACAACAAAAAATAGCCAGGCATTGTGGTGGGCGCCAGTAGCCCCAGCTACTTGGGAAGCTGAGGCAAGAGAATCGCTTAAACCTAAGAGTGTGAGGTTGCTGACAGCTGTGATGCCATGGCACTCTACCCAGGGCAACATAATGAGACTCTATCTCAAAAAAAAAAAAAAAAAAAAACTGCCATTTTGTCCCTCCTGTTGGGAAGCAAAAGGAACAAAACTGTAGCCACAAAAATGTTCAACCTGAAGCCATCACAAGGAAACAGATAAATCTAAGATACTGGCCTTGACTATTCAAAACATCAAAATAATAATGAAGTGTAGCTATAAAAACTGCTTGGAAGCTCTGTGCATATACATATAAGGGCTTTTACATTTGTCACACAGACTGATCAAGTGGTGACCTAGCCATTTTGTTGGCAAGTGGCCAACAGAAAACAAGTCTTCCTGTGGATACCTGAGGGCTGGAGCCCCACTGAATATGCAGACTTTCTGAAAGGTCTTCCTCTCCTTAGGCTACTCAACCCTTACCTCCCTCCACTGCCCCTGCTTTCAAAGGCTCCTGAAGAAAAGAGTTTCCTTGAAATGATGAATTATTTAAAATATTATTGCTAGGATGCACTGGACAAAGTGAAGAACCACAAAGAAAATTAAAAGGGACCCACTCCCCTTGCCTTCTCTGGCTACCACACCACCACCATTATTACCATTTAGGTTTCCGTCATTCCCAGCAAGGGCTGCCTGCTTGTCTGTTTCAGATTCTGCCTCATTTTCATCCATGTTGTAGTCATCATCTTCTCCCAGTTTTTGCTGGTTTCTCCCTGTAAATTTACCGCATAAAATATAAGCTACATCGTTTCGCTTGATACCACAGGAACACCAGAGCCCAGGTGCTGGGGTTTATCCTACTCATCCCAATCAGATCTTTTTGCTGTTTCTCTGGAAATGATAGGGACTCGTGTGCTTGTTTCCAGCACAAAACCATCTCTACTTAACATATGCTTCACTTGGACTCAAAAGCTATATATGGCCCTAAATAAGACTATATATATTCCAGGCTGGAAATGGGAACACAAACTGGCCAGCTAAATCAAAATCCTAGGTAGTTTGGTTTTGTTTGGCACAGAGTTCACTCCGTCATCCTGGGTGTAGAGTATGTGGCATCGTAACTCACAGCAACCTCAAACTCCTGAGCTAAACTGATCCTCTTGCCTCAGTATCTCTAGGAGCTGGGACTACAGGCTACTTTTTCTATTTTCAGTAGAGACAGGGTCTTGCTTTTACTCAGGCTGGCCTTGAACTCCTGAGCTCAAGCAATCCACCCACCCCAAAATGCTAGGATTACAGCTAAGCCACGTGCCCAGCTAAAATCCTAGTGGGTGTTTTTTGTTGGTGGTTTTCTTTTTTCTTAATTTTTATTTATTTATTTATTTATTTTTTGCAGGTTTTGGCCGGGGCTGAGTTTGAACAACTCACCTCTGGCATATGGGGCCGGCGCCCTACCCTTTTGAGCCACAGGCGTCGTCCCTGGGTGGGTTTTTTTGTTTGTTTTTGATTTTTTTTTTTTGAGACGGTCTTACTTTGTCACCCTTGGTAGAGTGCCATGGTGTCAGAGCTCACAGCAACCTCAAACTCTTGGGCTTAAGCCTATCTCTTGCCTCAGCCCCTCAAGTAGCTGGGACTACAAACACCTGCCACAACGCCCGTAGCTGTCATTGTTTCTTAGCAGGCCCTTGCCGGGTTCAAACCCACCAGCCCCAGTGCATGTGGCTGGTGTCCGTTGAGTTATAGGCACTGAGCCAGAAATCCAAGTTTTTTTTAAATAGACAACGAACTCATGATAAAGGTACCACTGTTCTAGGAAACAACAGTTTTCTAGTTAATGACATCATCTGCTTTGAACAGCTCATTGCTACAAGAGAAGACATGGAGTCATTATTGAGCCCAAGGATAAAATTGCACCTCATATTTACAGAGTTACCCTGCTCATTACTATATTCACTCCTACAGAGAACAGCAACCAGAAGAGATCAAGACATAATGTACACAGACCTACTCAAAGGGTTTAACCTAAACATTTTATATTTGTATACAGATGGGTAAATAAAAATCTTTTTTTTTCCCCTGAAAAGCATGCTTGGAAAACCAGCTCTAGTTCTAGTCTATTTCTTTGCTTTCACTGCCTGAGGTGGAAACGAGCATAGGCCTGCATTCTCTGTACATTTATTCTTCAAAGGAGATCACCACAGTTGCATCTAGAACCAGATGCACTGTGCAGAGCCTGATGTAGCAACGGTCCACCTTTAGCTGTTACACTCTGTGACCTGCTACTGAGTGGTCTGACACTTGAGCCCCACTGGCTGAGCTGCCAGTGTGCTCTCCCCCCCTCATACCATGCGCATCTTGTTAGGCAGGCCTAGAGAACAGGGACCCGAGCAGGGATGCTGAGGGGGTAGGCTGACAAAATATAATTCTTTAACTGAACTTGGGAGGGCACATTCTTCAGAAAGAGAAACTAAAAGGAAAATTAGATTGGAATCAGGGTTACTTCTGTAAATAAGCATATTCCCCGACTTCTGTTACTTGATCTGTCCAGAGCACAGGTGTCACGCCTCCAGAAGTGCTCCTGGCTCAGGTACGATGGAAATTTTCTACATCTTTAAGGTACTGAAATACATCTCAGAATATTATGTTGATCTCAGAATATTCCCATACTTTATTTCTTTAAAAAGAAAAAAGTCAACTAGACTAGAAAAGTGGGATTCATACGTCACTTTTCCTCAATGGTCAAATATGTGTCAAACTCTTGTACCCCTCCCCCAGCCCTCCCTCCCTTACCAGGCACTGACTGTGTCTACTGCACCAAACACTGAATAAAGAGGCAGAGATAAAATGTTCAGACATGTGTACTGCCTACCATGATATTCACTGCAGGTCGTTCACCTGCAGGGTTCCCTTCACTTCCTATTAATATTATTTCTGAAACTTCAAGTGCTAGAGTGTACACTGCTCTTCCTTTCTGACTCCCCACTTCATCATGGATAATAAACATACAAAGAGGAACTTCCAAATCATGAACTGCTATTTGGTAAAATTCAAGAGGATCTGTCTGGTGTTGAGAAGAAGATGGAGAGGACTGAGTATCTGGTAGAAAGGAGTGCACAGGCAACCATGGGGCCGCTCACCCACCTTCCTCAGCAGCATCCTGCTCCTTTTGGCCATTGGGAATGACAAGCTGGTCCCGCTCAGGGCCCTCAGTCTCCTGATTCTCCTGGCTCAGCAATAAGGCAGCTGATACTTGCGGGGCTCGGCTCAGTTCTCTGGCTCTTCCCAAGTCTCTTCCACTTATTGGTCTCTCTTCCACAGCCTGCTCCTGGCCTGGCTCCTGCAGCAGCCCCAGGCCACCCCTCTGAGACTCCTCGCTGACAACCTGGATCTCATTGGTTTCCTCTGCGCATAGAACACAGTCAGCTGGGATCTCACCACCATTTAATTAGAACAAAAAAACAAAAACAAAACCTTGTGCTATTCAACTTTATGAGCCTTCCCAAGGAGGGATGAAATGGGCTGTGTACAGTGTAGCAGGTAGGTAACTTATTTGGTGAACTCAGCAGCAGCCTGCAGGCCTCTCAATACCTATAGCTTATCTTCAGAATCATAAGGAAGAGAAAAGCAGTTTAGAAAAAACTCATAGACTAAATTATCTCAACACCTGCAAGCGGAGCAGGGCATCCTGCTGAGTTGTCTGATCACTGTGTCCATCTGAGATAAGCACTTGGCAGCCAGGGCATGCCAGTCCAGCCAGGTGTCACCTACAGATATCACAGCCTTCTTGGTTCCCAGAGACAGCTGCCTGGAACAAAAAAGCCACCTCCCCTTAATCCCACTAATGTCCTAAAAAAAGTAAAGCCCACACTTTCTTTCATAGCTGCTAAAGAACAAGGCAGTTAGTTTACAAGGCAAAGACCTCAATAAGGCAGAGGAGAAGCCCTCTGGGCCCAATTCCAGGTGCCCAGAGAGATGCTGTCCCGCCCCTGACAGCCCTACCTCTGAGTTCACCGACTATCTCAAGCCACAAGCTCTGGCCTTGGAGTCTGTGTATGGACTAGAGCACATAAGTTGCTGCTGCTTTTCCAAACTGAAAGGAGCCACGGAAGGGGTAAAAATGTAACTTTCTACTTACCTTTCTTATCTTGGCTCTTCAAATCCACGGCCACCTCAGAACTGGGGTTTGGCACTTGCCCCTTGCCATCACTGGGCACGTGTCCTTTCCCTTGTGGCTCTTCTGCCTGTGGCAGGCCTGCTTCTTGTGGCCTGGGCTGAGACTTGCTAAGCGTTTGAATCTGAAACAAGAGCACAGGATGGCAGGGTTCTGTGACCAAAAACCTTACAAGAACCCTACACAATGCAAAGCACCACCACATCCTTCCCACAAACAACAAAAACAACAACAACAAAAAAACAGAAACAAAAACAAACCCTGAGGAACACCACGATCTGCTCCCATGGTGCCTTTTAGTGTGGCCTAAATCAGAACACATGAGGGTATGTCAAGGCCTCCCAGAAAGCACTTTCAATGCAGATTAATAGCCAGACAGAGCATCAACAGAAGAAAAGAAGACCTAACACCACGATAAACCAACCAGAATGAACAAACATCTAGGGGACACTTCACCCAACAAGAGCCAAATACACATTCTTCTCAGGTAAGCGTGAAATGGTCTCCAGGACGGATGTTTGTCAGGCCACAAAGCAAGCCTCAATAAATTTAAATAACTAAAATCACACAAAGTATATTACCTAGTAATACTGGAATAAATTATAAATCAGGAATCTTGAAAATACGAAAATATATGAAAATTAAATATCACTCCCAAAATAATCAATGATTTGAACAACAAATCACAGGGCAAATTAGAAAATGAGAGAAAGGAAAACAAAAACAAAACATACCAAAACTTAGGGGAGGCAGTTTAAGTAGTGCCTAAAAGAAAATTTATACCTTTATTAAATGCCTATGTTAAGAAAGAAAATTTCCGGCTCAGCGCCTGTGGCTCAAGCGGCTAAGGCACCAGCCACATACACCTAAGGAGGCGGGTTCGAATCCCCAGCCCAGACCCGCCAAACAACAATGATGGCTGCAACCAAAAAATAGCCAGGCATTGTGGCGGGCGCCTATAGTCCCAGCTACTTGGGAGGCAGAGGCAGGAGACTCGCCTGAGCCCAGGAGTTGGAGGTTGCTGTGAGCGTGATGCCATGGCACTCTACCCAGGGGGACAGCTTAAGGCTCCGTCTCAAAAAAAAAAAAAAAAGAAAGAAAATTTCTTATGGAGCTCAGAAGTCACCCCTCAGTCCGGACGATAAATAAAAAGCTGAACAAACTGAAAAATCATTTCTTCTTGGATCCAGAAGAGAGGTAAAGATACTGAGTAATCACTGGCCCTGACACTGCAGACAGACCACCATCTTCAGGGAGTTCCGGATGCTGGAAGAGAAACTCAAGAGCAGAAACCTCTGGGGTGGGCGGTGCCTGTGGCTCAGCCAGTAGGGTGCCGGCCCCATATATGGAGGGTGGCTGAGTTTGAACTCAGCCCTGGCCCTGGCCAAACTGCAACCAAAAAAAAGTAAACCTCTGGGGAAATCAGTGTCAAGGGAGAAAACCCTGAACTGTAATTGATGAATTGCTATAGGCTCAGTGTAGATAAACCTGAGAAAATATTTTGTGAGTTTTACCCCCAGGAGCTCTACCAAGTTTCTCAGGGAGACCACTGGAGAAACTCTGTGCTTCCAGTAAGGGGAAGACTTGAAAAGGAACCATTTTGAAATAGGCCAGAGCACTCTATTCTCCTTAATAAATAAAGCCTGCTCTCCAGAGAAACTCAGAGTCTAACCTGCTGGGGTATGATCAGAGCCTAACTGACCTGAGAGAAGGGAAACACTCAACAACAGTGAGTACCTGCCTTCCACGTCCAACCGCAATCCATTCTAGCCAACCTGTCCCACCTAAGGGGTGGGTATCAAGAAGAACATGTGAAGTTCACAGCCAAGGGGCACAGGCTCACTACAAGACTAATCATAGAACTACTTCCCCCACACTGTACCACATTACTAATGGATTATTTACAGCAGTTCCTTTCACCCAGAATATCACTTTTCCAGCTAGCAAGAAAAAATTACAAGGCATACTACAAAGCAAAGACAATTTGGAAACACAGAACAAGCACAAAAGCCAGACATGGCAGAGACACTGGAATTCTCAGACAGAATTTAAAACAACTGATAATATGCTAAGGGCTTTAATGGATAGAGTAGACAGCATGCAAGAATGGGTGGACATTATAAAAAAGAATGGATGGGCAATATAAGCAGAGAGATAGAAATCCTAAGAAAAAAATAACAATAAAAAAAACTAGGGATTGGCTCGGTGCCTATAGCTCAACCGGCTAAGGCGCCAGCCATGTACACCTAAGGTGGCGGGTTCGAATCCCCAGCCCAGACCCGCCAAACAACAATGACGGCTGCAACCAAAAAATAGCCGGGTGTTGTGGCAGACGCCTGTGGTCCCAGCTACTTGGGAGGCAGAGGCAGGAGACTCGCTTGAGCCCAGGAGTTGGAGGTTGCTGTGAGCTGTAATGCCACGGCACTCTACCCAGGGGGACAGCTTGAGGCTCTGTCTCAAAAAAAAAAAACTTAGGGATTAAAAAACACTAACAGAAATGAAGAATGCCTTTGCTGTACTCTTAGTAAACTGAACACAACTAAGGAAAATCTCAGCAGCTGAGTATATCTAATTGGAAGCCTCTGAAACTGAAAGACAAAAAAAAGACTGAAAAAAGCAGAACAGAACCACCAAGAGTTACAGGACAATTGTGGTATGAGAACACCATAAAGAAAAGAAAGTAACAGAAGTTACTTTGAAATAATTGAAAAAATAATGACTAAGAACATATTATTTTCAAACACCAAACCACAGACCACGGAACCTCAGAGAACACCAAGCAGGATAAAGGCTGAGAAACCTACACATACGTATACTATTTGCAAACTACGGAAAATCAAACATAAAAAAAAATCCTGATAAAAAACAAATAAAATATTTTTTAAAATTCTTAAAGAAACCAGAGGGGGGAAAAAAAACATTATTTGTAGATGAACAAGTGAGAGTTACATCTGACTTCTTAGAAACCATGCAAACAAGAGTAGAGTTATTTAAAGTGTTTAGAGGAAAAAAACACAACCTAGAATTCTGTGCACTGCAAAATTATCTTCAGAAGTGAAGGAGAAATACTTTATCAGACAAACAAACTGGTGATTTATTGCCAGTAGACCTGTCTTGCAAGAAACGTTAAAAGAAACTCTTCAGAGAGAAAGAAAATAACATAGGTCAGAAACTCAGATGTACATAAAGAAAAGTAAGAGCATAAAAACAGAAATATGATAAAATAAAAATGTTTGTTTTCCTTATTCTTAATTGATCTAACAGATTAACTGTTCAAAATAATGACTATTGTATGCTTATTTACATAGTGTATATATATATAATCTGCCTATGTAGGTTTATGTGTAACTGAAATGAATGGCAACAATGATATATGGGATAAGAGGTAGGAATAAAGATTATTTTGTAAAGTCCTCAAGTCCTCACATGACCTGTGAAGTGGTACAGAGTTATCTGAAAGTGGCATGAAATAGCTATAAAAGTATATTGCAAACTCTATGGAAAACACTAAAAAAATTAAAAACAAAAGTGTAACACATATGCAAAGGAAAGAAAGAAAACAGAATTATAAAAAATGTGAAGATCACAAAAGGCATAAAGACTGGAAGACAAAAGGAGGAACACAGAACAGGGCAACAAAATAGAAAACAATGACAAATATGGTAAAGATATTGCTCGAACTATATCAGTAATCACTTTGAATAATAATCATGTCAAAGGTCTAAATGCACCTATTAAAAGATAGACCTTGTCAGAGTGGATCAAAACACAAACTCTAATTATGTGAAGAAACCTACTTTACCTATAAATACATATAGATTAAAAGTCAATGGTTGGAGAAAAATATATCAAGCTAACACAAAAAGGAGGAGCCAAATTATTTTAACAGAGTAGACATAAAAACAAGGGAGGATACTAGGGATAAAGAGAGGCATTACATAATGACCAACAGGTCAATTCTCTAAGAAGATACCCTTAACATGTACGTACCTAGCTAAAGAGCATCAAACTACATGAGGCAAAAACTGACAGAATTGCAAGGAGGAGATGAAACCACTATTATAGCTGGAAAGTTCAAATCCATAAAATACAGATAGATCTAGCCAAAGGACCAAAAATCATTTGGCAATAAAGATATCTGCACCAGATTGTTCATTGCAGCCCAATTCATAATTGCCAATTCATGGAAGAAGCCCAAGTGCCCATCGACCCATGAATGGATTAATAAATTGTGGTATATGTATATCATGGAATACTATGCAGCATTAAAAAAAAGAAGGCTTTACCACTTTTATGTTTACATAGATGGAGCTGGACAATATTCTTCTTAGTAAAGTATCTCAGGAATGGAAAAAAAAAATCCAATGTACTCAGTACTACTGTGAAACCAATGTACAATCACTCACACATATATGTGAAAAATGAAACATAACTATAGCCTAAGGATAAAAAGGAGGGAAGCGGAGGGAGAGGGGAAGGGAGGGGGTGGAACAATAGAGGGAGGGTTGTTAGGATATCACACCTATGGAACATATTGCAAGTACAAGTTGGATCTATCAGGTGTAGAGCATAAATGTCTTAATCTGTTATTGGGTAAAAGTGGTGAAGGCTATGTTGCCTAGTAGGATGTAAGCACTCCAATTTGTACAAATAATCAACACATTGAATCCTATAATGCCATAAATATATTTATGATCTATGTACAAATGACTTAATTAAAAAAAAAAAAGAAAGAAAATCAGCAAGGACATCATTTAACCAATAGTACCATTAATCAACTAGACATAACGGACATGTATAGACTACTTCATCCAACAACAACAGATTACACATTATTCTCAAGCTCACCTAAAATCAATAATCTAAGTATCTACCTTAGGAAGCTAGAAAAAAATACAACTAGTAAGTTAAATCCAAAGTAAGTAGAAGAAACAAGAATTAGAGCAAAAATCAATGAAATTAGAAAAAAGAAAATAGAAAAATCAATGAAATTAAAAGCTTATTCTTTGAAAAGATAAAGTTGATAAGCCTCTAGCTGGTCTAACTAGGAAAAAAAAGAGGACAGAAATTAGAAAACATCACTACAGAGCCTATGAAGAGTAAAAAGATAATACTATAAACAACTGTAGGCATGCAAATTTGATAAACTAGATGAAATGCACCAATTCCATCAAAGACACAATCTGCCAAAACTCACACAAAAAGCAACAATCTGAAAGAGCCTATATCTACTAAAGAAATTGAATTAGTCAGGTGGCACCTATGGCTCAAAGGAGTAGGGCACCGGCCCCATATACTGGAGATGGTGGGTTCAAACCCAGCCCCAGCCAAAAAAAAAAAAAAACTCTCTGGGCAGTGCCTGTGGCTCAATGAGTGGGGTGGCCCCATGTGCCAAGGGTGGCAGGTTCAAACCCGGCACCGGCCAAACTGCAACAAAAAATAATTGGGTGCAGTGGCAGGCGCCTGTAGTGTCAGCTACTCGGTAGGCTGAGGCAAGAGAATCACCTAAGCCCAGGAGTTGGAGGTTGCTGTGAGCTGTGACAGTACCACACCTACAGAGGGCAACGGAGTGAGACAAACAAACAAACTCTCAGGAGAAATAGAGAGAAGCAGGAATGAAGATGCTTCTTCAACCTGATAAAGAATATCTACAAGAAACCTACAGCTAACATCATACTCATCATATTTAGTGGTAAGACACTTAAGCTTTTCTACTATGATTACAAGGCAAGGATGTCCCCTCTCACCCCAGTTTTTCAGAAATCCTGGCTAATGCAATAAGATAAGAAACAGGGGGAGGGGAAGTATACAGATTGAGAAGGAAAAAAACTAAACCTGTCCTTTATTTGCAGGTAACATGATCATGTATGTAGAAAATCTGAATGGATAAAAACTCTTGGAATTAATAACTATGACAAAGTGCCAGTACATGAGGTTAACATACAAAGTCAATCACTTTTCTAAGTATCAGCAATGAATAAATGGAATTCAAAATTTAAAACACAATACTGCCTACATTAGCACCCCCAAAATGAAATATTTAAGTATAAATCTGACAAAATTTATACAAGATCTATATGAGGAAAAGCACAAAACTGTGATAAAAGAAATCAAACAACTAGACAAATGAAGAGATATTCAATGTTCATGGATAGGAAGACTCAATATTGTCAAAATGTTAGTTCTTCCCAACCTGATCTACAGATTCACTCAAAATCTCAGTAAGTTATTTATGGATATGGATAAATAGATTCTGAAGTTTATATGGAGAGGCAAAAGACCCACAATAGCCAACACAATACTGAAGAAGAATCAAGTTGGAGGAGTGACACTACCTAACTTCAACACTATAAAGCTACAGTAATCAGGACGCTAAGATACTTGTAAAAGAATAAACATACATCAATGGAACAGAATGAAGAACCCCAAAATAGACCCATATAAATATAGTCAACTGATCTTTGACAAAGAAGCAAAGGTAATACACTAGAGCAAAGGTAATTTTTTCAACAAACGGTGTTGGCACAACACCCTACAAAGCAAACTGAAACACAGACTTTACATTCTTCACAAAAAATCAACTCATAATTAATCACAGGCTAAATGTAAAATGCAAAACTTTAGCTTAATTCACAATTGCCAAGATACAGTATCATCCCAAGAATGGATTAATAAACTGTGATATATGTATTCCATGGAATACTATTCAGCTAAAAAACATGGAGATTTTACATCTTTTACATTAACCTGGATGGCGTTGAGAAACATTCTCCTTAGTAAAGTATCACAAGAGTGGAAAAGCAAGTAAATAATGTACTCAATACTAATAGGAACCCAGTAGATGCCCACACAAGAGAAAAACAATTAAATTTAAGTGAAGGAGAGGGGAAGAAGGTGAGGGGGATGGGCGTGTTCTTACCTAACAGGCACAATGTAAGCGTATATGGCACACCTCCTGGGTGAAGGGCTCAACTGCAACTTGGACTTTACCTAACAAATGCAAACACTGTAACCTCATTGTACCCTCATATGAATCTGAAATTTTAAAAAAAGACTTAGAATCAAAGTTAGAAGGGTACTATATAAACAAAAGATACACCTGAATAAATCAATAAATGCTAGTAATTTAGTGAACACAATTACTAAGTGCTAAAAAAAAAGCAAAATTTAAAAAGCAAAGATGTTGTAGGAGAAAACCTTCTTTCCAGATACAACAATAGCAAAGGTATGATGGATGAAAGAAATAATCGATAACCCGGACTTCATTAAAATTAAAGGCTTTGGCTCTGCAAAAGACAGTATCAAGAGAATAAGATGCCTAGCCACAGACTAAGAGAAAATATATGCAAAAGATATGTCTGATGAAAGACTATTATCCAAAATATACAAAGAACTCTCAGAACTAAACAATAAGAAAACCACACAACTAAGAAATGGGCCAAAGACCTTAAAGATACTTCACCAAAGATATCCTTAAGGCAAATAATCATATAAGAAGATGGATGCTCCAGCTCGGTGCCTGTGGCTCAAGCGGCTAAGGC
Source organism: Otolemur garnettii (assembly GCF_000181295.1). Lineage (NCBI taxonomy): Eukaryota > Metazoa > Chordata > Mammalia > Primates > Galagidae > Otolemur > Otolemur garnettii. The sequence goes on from NW_003852401.1 coordinate 43,603,342, forward strand.
GCCAGCCACGTACACCTGAGCTGGCATGTTTGAATCCATCCCGGGCCTGCCAAACAACAATGATGGCTGCAACCAAAAAAATAGCCAGGCGTTGTGGAGGGTACCTGTGGTCCCAGCTACTTGGGAGGCTAAGGCAGAAGAATCGCTTGAGCCCAGGAGTTGGAGGTTGCTGTGAGCTGTGATGCCATAGCACTCTACCCAGGGCAATAGCTTGAGGCTCTATCTCAAAAAAAAAAAAAAAAAAAAAAAAAAGAAGACGACGACGACACTCCACATCATATGTTATTAGGGAAACACAAATTAAATAACAATGAGACCACTACACACCTATCAGAAAGGCCACAATCTGGCAGGGCACCATGGCTCATGCCTATAATCCTAGCACTCTGGGAAGCTGATGGGAGAGGATCCCTTGAGTTCAGTAGTGTAAGACCCTGTCTCCACTAAAAGAGGAAAAAAAATAGCCAGGTGTGATGGCAGCCACCTGTAGTCCCAGGTACTCAGGAAGCTGAAGAAAGAGGATCACTTGAGCCCAGGGGTTTGAGGCTGCTGTGAGCTAGGCTGATGCCATGGTACTCTAGCCTAAGCAACAGAGTGAGATTCTGTCTAAAAAAATAAAAAAAGAAATGTCACAGTCTAAAACACTGACAACACCAAGTGCTGATGAGGATGTGGAACAATGGGAACTCTCATTCAGTTCTGGTGGGAATGCAAAATGATATAGCCATTTTGGAAGACAGTTTAGCAGTTTCTTACAAACTAAACATATTCTTTCCATATGATCCAGCACTCACACTCCTGGTATTTACCCAAAGGAGCTGAAAACTTAACATGTACACAAAAACCTGCACAAAGATGTTTATAAGCAGGTTTATTTATAATTGCCGAAACTTGGAAACAACCACAATGTCATTCAATAGGTAAACATAAACTATGGTGCATTCAGACAATGAATTTATTTAGTGCTAAAAAGAAATGAACTATCAAATGGTGGAACCTTAAATGTACATGTATCACTAAGTCAAAGAAGCCATCTGAAAAGAACATAAACTACATGATTTCAACTACATGACATTATAAAAAAGACAAAACTTTGGAGACAATAAAATAATCAGTGAGGGAGAAATGAATAGGCAGAACAGAGAGGATCTGGGGGGCGGTGAAAATATTCTGTATGATACTATAATGATGGATGGATACATGTTATACATTTGTCCAAACCCATGGTACCTACAAGACCAACAGTGAACTCTAATGTAAACCATGTACTTTGGGTGAGTATAATGTGTCAGTGCAGGTTCACCAACTGTAACAATGCATCACTCTGGTGGGCTATGTTGATAATGGGGAAGGCTATGCATATGGTGGGGCAGGGAGCATATGGGATATCTCTGTACTTTGTACCTTTCTCTCAATTTTGCTGTGAACTTAAAACTGCTCTAGAAAAACAGTTTTCAAAAAAGAGAGGGAGAAACAGAAGAAAGAGCTCAAGTGAATAACCTAATTTTCTACTTTAAGATACTGGAAAAAGAAGAGCAAACTGAACCCAAGGCAAGCATGGAGAAAAATAAAGCCTAGAGCAGAAATTAATGAAATAACAGAAAAACAGTGAAATTAAAAGATATTTCTTTGAAAACATGAAAATTGACAAGCTTTTAGCCAAATTACTCAAGAAAAAAAGAGAGAAGACTCAAATTACCAAAATAAAAAAATAAAAAGATGTCTCTACGAAGCTTACACAAGTATTACAAGGGAACACTTATGAGCAAGTATACACCAATAAGTCTGATAATATAGATGAAATGAACAAGTTCCCAGAAAGACAAAAATTACCAAAAATTAACTAAAAAAAAAAAAATAGAAAAATCCAAATATTTTTGTGACAAGTAAAGAGATTGAATTTATAATTTAAAAACTTCCCACAAAAAAAAAGCCTAGGGGAGGGGAACATTGGCCAAGATGGCTTGACTATTGAATTCTCTTTTTTTGAGACAGAGTCTCACTATGTCGCCCTAGTTAGAGTGCAGTGCCATCACAGCTCACAGCAACCTCCAACTCTTGAGCTTAAGCAATTCTCTTGCCTCAGCCTTCCAAGTAGCTGGGACTACAGGTGCCCGCCACAACCCCCGGCTATGTTTTTTATTGTTGTTGTTGTTGCTGCAGCTGTCATTGTTGTTTAGCTGGTCCAGGACGGATTCAAACCACCAGCCTGGGTTTATGTGGCCAGCACCTTATCCACTGAGCTACAGGCGCAGCCCATTGACTAGTGAATTCTATTATACCAAACAGTTAAAGAAGAATTCCAAATCTTCACGAACTCTTCTAAAACGCAGAACAGGAAAGAATACTTCTTAACTTATTCTATAAGCCCAGTATTACCCTGATACCAAAACCAGACAGATATTATAAGAAAATAAAATTATGTAGGTCAGCATCTCTTATGTATACAGACACCAAAATCCTCAACAAAATACTCACAAATGAAATCCAGCAAAATATAAAAGATTATATACCATGACCAAGTAGGATTTATCCTAGTTATCCTTAGTTAACTCTAAGGTTAGTTTAGCATCCAAAAGTCAATTAATATAATATAACACATCAACAGCACGATGTGACAAAAAACATAATCATCTCAAAGGATGGAAAAAAAGAATCTGACAAAATGCCACACTTCTTTGTTTTTGTTTTTTTTGAGACAGAGTCTCAAGCTGTCGCCCTGGGTAGAGTGCTGTGGCATCACAGCTCACAGCAACCTCCAACTCTTGGGCTTAAGTGATTCTCTTGCCCCAGCCTCCCAAGTAGCTGGGATTACAGGTACCCATCACCAGCGCCCGGCCATTTTTCGGTTGTAGTTGTCACTGTTGTTTGGCAGGCCCGGGCTGGATTTGAACCCACCAGGTCTGGCGTATGTGGCTGGTGTCCTAGCCGCTGAGCTACAGGTGCTAAGCCACAACACCTCTTCATTTTTTTTTTTTTTGGTTGGGGCAAGGATTGAACCCGCCACGTCCAGTATGTGGGGCTGGCGCCCTACTCCTTTGAACCACAAGCACTGCCCTCAACACCTCTTCTTGATAAAAATAGTCAACAAATTAGGAATAAAAAAGAACTTCTTCACCTAAATAAAGAGCATCTATGAAAAACCCACAGCTAGCATCAAATTTAATGGTGAAAAACTGAATGCTTTACCCTGTGATCAGGAACAAAACAAAAATGTCTGCTTTCACCACTTCATTTAACACTGTACTACAGGTTGTAGCCAGGGCAAGTAGGCAATAAAATGAAATAAATGATACCCAGATTAAAATGGAAAATCTAAAGCTATTTTTATTTTTAGGTAGCATAATCTTATATACAGAAAATCCTTTCCAAAAAATCACTAAAAAACAAAACTATTACAATTTTAGAAAGTTACAAGATATAAGAACAATATAAAAAATGAATTGTATTTCTGTACAGTAGCAATAAACAATTTGAAAATGAAATTAAGAAAACAATTCCATTTATAATAGCATTAAAAAACCTCAAAAATAAACTGAACAAAAGAAGATTAAAACTTCTTAAAACTTCTTTAAAACTATAAAACAATGTCAAGAGAGATTTTTTAAAAGCCTAAATAAATGGAAAGATATCCTACATTCATGAATCTTCACGTTAAGATGGTAATATTCCCCATCTGATCGATACATTCAACGTAATTTCTATCAAGATTCTACCTGCCTCTGTTAAAGAAATTGACAAACCAATCCTAAAATGCATATGGAAAGCCAAGGGATACTAGAATAACCAAAACAACCTTGAAAAAGAACACAGTTGGAAGATACACATCTTCTGATTTTAAAGCTACTGTAATAAAGATTATGTGATACTAAGGCTGGGGCAGTGGCTCCCACCTGTAATCTTAGCAGTCTGAAAGGCTGAGACAAGTGGATTACTTGAGTTTAAGAGTTGAAGACTAGATTGAGCAAGAGTGAGATCCTGTCTCTTCTAAAAATACAAAAACTAGCCAAGTGTGGTGGCACAGGCCTGTAGTCCCAGTTACTTGGGAGGCTGAGGCAAGAGGATTGCTCAAGTCTAAGAGTTTGAGGATGCTGAGAGCTATGACACTTTACCCAGGTGGACAAAGTGAGACTTTGTCTTCAAAAAAAAAAAAAAAAGAAAAAGAAAAATTATGTGGTACTAAAACATCTTTTGCAGCCCAAAACTCATTGTCCAGTATGAGTTTTTCTTAATAGGTATTTCTTAATAGCTGTAAGAAAGAATATTATGATATCTGAAAAGACTTTTTAAAAAATACTGTGTACTGGTACTGACATAAGAACAGCCAGCTCAATGGAATAGAACTGAGAGTCCAGAAACAAACCCTCATACTTACATGTATAAGTACACTAATTTTTTTTTTTTTTTTT
>NW_003852401.1:43608272-43627060 GCF_000181295.1 Otolemur garnettii
CCAAAAAAAAAAAAAGAAAGAAAATACTTTAAAAATAAATAAATAAATAAAAACAGAAAAATTAGACAGGTATATATGCCTATAGTCCTGATCGCTGACAAGGCTGAGGCAGGAGGATCACCTGAACCTAGAAGTATGAGACTGCTGTTAGCCAGATTAATGCCATGGCACTTGAGCCTGGGCAACTATATATCAATAGTTGGCAAGGATATGAAGAAGTCGGAATGTAAAATGGTACGGTCATTTTGAAAGACAGTCTGGCAGTTTCTCAATACATTAAATGTAGATTACCCTATGACCCAGCAGTTCCACTACTAGGTAATACTAAGAGAAACAAAAACATACCTGTGGTATTGGCATAAAAATAGAGACATAAAGGCGGCGCCTATGGCTCAAAAGGGTAGGGCACCGGCCACATATGCCAGAGGTGGCAGGTTCAACCCAGTCCCAGCCAAAAAAAAAAAAAAAGAGAGAGACATAAACCTATTAATCAGAATAGAGAATCCAGATACAAAACCAAGCTTATATTGCCATACAGTCTTTGACAAAGCAAAGAAAAGCATACACTGTGGGGGGAAAAAACCTATTCAATAAATGGTACTGAGAGAACTGGATAACCACATGTAGGTCCTACCATTCACACCTCTCACCACTCACAAAAATTTAATTCACTATGGATAAAAGATTTAAACCAAAGGCATGAAATTTTAAGAATTCTAGAAGAAAATGGTGGAAAAATTCTTACAAATATCAGCCTATGGAAAGAACGTACAAGGAAGACACCAATGGCAATCACAGCAACAAGAATAGACAAGACCTGATCAAGTTTAAAAGTTTCTGCACAGTCGAGGACACTATCAACAAAGCAAATACATAACGTATGGAATGGGGAAAGATATGTACATCCCACATATCCAGTAAAGGATGGATAACCAGAATCAACAAAGGACTCGAGCAACTCAACAAGAAAAGATCAAATTATCCTATTAAAAATTAAGGAAGAAACATGAAACATCAGAAACTGTTCTAATGAAGATAGACTAATGGGCAACACACACATGAAAAAATGTTCATGTTCAATGTCTCTAATCATCAGGGAAAAGCAGATCAAAACTACACTGACATATCATCAACCCCAGTGAGAATGGCTCACATCATAAAGTCCCAAGGCAAGAGATGCTGGTGTGAATGCAGCGAGAAAGGAACGCTTAGACACTTTTGGTGCGCTGCAAGCTAATTCAACCTCTATGTGAAGTAGTGTGGAGATTCCTTAAACAACTTAAAATTTTGAACCTGCAATCCCTCTACTAGGTATTTACCCAAAGGAAAAAGAAAGGACATTTTATAATAAAGACACTTGCACTCAAATGTTCCTAACAGCACAATTCACAATTGCAAGGATGTGGAAACAATCCCACCAATATGCCCATCAATACGTGAATGTATTAATAAAATGTAGCATATATACCAAGGAATATGCTCAGCCATAAAACAGATGGTGACCTAGTATCTTTTGTTACAACCTGGATAGAACTGGAGACCAATCTTCTAAGTGAAGTATTGTAAGAATGGAAAAACAAACCCTATAGGTACTCAAAACTAAATGGGAACTAGTTAATCAACACCTGTGTGCTCCATGGAAGCAAAACTCAATGAAACTCAAATGGGGGAGGAGGAGTAAGGGGAAGTGGACTGTCACCCAACGGTACACTGCACAAGTACACTGTACATGTTATAAGTGAAGGGCACACCTATAACTCTGACTTAAAATACACAAAAGCAAAACAAGTAACTAAAACACACACAAATCTTCTACTTATTCATAACAGCATTATTTCCAAAATATGGAAATAACACAAGTGACCATCAACAGACAATGAATAAACAAAATGTGGTTTACCCATACGATGGAATATTATTCAGCTATTAAAAAGGAATAAAATACGGATACAGGCTACCACATGGATAAACTCTGAGCATTACACTAAACAAAAAAAGCCAGACAATAAAAGCCACACATTGTATAATTCCATCCATAGGAAATGTCAAGATAAAGCAAATCCAGGGACAGAAAGTAGATCAGTGGTTGTCCAGGGGACTGGGGATTGGAGGTAAATGATGAGTGAACGAATGGGTTCAGGGTTTCTTTTAGGGCAATAAAAATGTTCTAAATTTTTGTGGTGATGGTTGCCCAACTTTGTGAATACACCCAAAACCAATGAATTGTAAACTTTAGCGGGTGAATCATGGTATGTGAACTATATATAAAAACAAAAGTCTCCCAGACGGCATGGAACAGCAATTTCACAGGCTGTGCTCTGAACAGAGGGCAGGCTCACAGTAAGGACACGGAATGTGACGGTCTAGGCTCCTGACAGGCTCTCCCACTGACCAGGTGGTGTCACACTGGCCACAGAACTCAACCATCTCCATGCACCTCAGTGTCCTCCCAACAGGAATGCAGCAGCAAAGCTCTCCAGGTTGGTGATGAGTTTTTTCTTTTTTTCCCCACATCAATAAGCTGGTCTAGGCTGTGAGGTCTGCACTTGTGGAGTCTGCACGAATTCTGAGTAGTAACAAAACTGAACTGGAGGACACCCAGTTATCCTAAAAGAATTGCTATTGGATGTGAGCTTTAAATAAAATAATTCTTGTAAAGGCCTGAGCTAGAGATCAGCAACTATAGGCCAGCACACAAGGTTGAAGAGTCTGTGCATCCCAGGACCAGGTTTGCTCAGTTCTAGCTCAGGGAATCAAACTGGCAAAGGACAGCAGAGATTAGAGCAAATCAGATAGTAGGTAAAAGGAACAAAATGCCTGAAGAGAACACAAGAATACCTCCTAGAAATCCTTGGCAGAAAATCCCCAAAGTTACCTGCTGACTTGGGTCTTTTTTTTCACTCAGGTCTCTGGAAGCTACAGCCTCATTTCCCTTTTTGGTGACTTCTTCTATGCGTTCCTCACATTGCTCCTTCACTTCCTTCATCTGATTGATGCACTGGCTCCTTGGTGAAAGAAAGCAAAAGGAGGGACAAATGTCTATGAGTATGTCTCTGTTGGACTGAGAAATCCTCTTCAATAAGAGACAACAGGCCATCTTTTTCCTGCTTCAGGCACTTTATCTGAAGAGGGCAATTAAGACAGGGTAATATGTGTGTTTCAAACTATTAAATGACAAAAAAAAAAAACTACAGTTAACTGAAACTCACTATAAATTTGTCACATTGTTCTAAAAACAGGTGAACTTTATTGATTAGGAAAACAAACTATTTTTAAGTGAAGCATGGTGGTAGGCACCTATATTCCCAGCTACTCAGGAGGCAGGAGGATTGCTTAAGCCCAAGAATTCAAGACCAGCCCAGGCAACATAGAAAGACTCCAGTCTCTTAAAAACAAATAAACAACAACAAAAAATTTAACATACAATCTACAGAATATATATATACAAACACACACACACATATATATATGTATATACACACACAAAGACCATCCAAAGGTAACAAACTGGTCAACATATGGACATAGTCAACACAAGGAACTCAGCAGGCCTAGTACTGATACATACACGGAGTTTATGTCTGGTTTATGAAAATTAGGTCAACTTAAGGAGGTGGTCAGTGTAGGGAGATGGTTCTACTGTACACTGGTCTTTGTTCCTGGCTACTGATACGGAGAGTCTAAAACCCTTGGAGTTTCCTGGTAAGAGTGTCTTGATTTTCATAACCAGCTCCTCAGGACCAAGCAAAGTTTATGCTAATTAGGTGACTAATGGGGGTGCAGCAGGGAGGGGGTGTTAGTTGGTTGTTTCAGGGCCTGACAGAAAACCAATCACATGACTGGAAGGTTAGAACTTTGAGCTTCATGTCCTCTGGGGAGGGGAGACGGAAAGGAGATTAAGTTCAATCACAAGGCCACTGATTTAATCAACCATACTTATATAATAAAACCTAGATAAAAACTTTGGGCCATGAAGGTCAGTGAGCTTCCTGGCTGGTGAACACAGATACCCTGGAAAGGTAGAACCCTGACTTCATGGGACAGAAGGTCCTACTAGCCACGCCCTATCCCACTATACCTTATGAGTATCTACCAAGTGTCTGTTCTGTCATATGGTAAGTATTAGCTCACCTGAATTCTGAGTCATTCTGGCAAAGTATCACACCTAAGGGGGTGGTGAATCACTCTAATTTTGAGCCAGGTGAGCAGAAGTGATGGTGGCTGGAGGACAACTAGGACTTGTTGCTGGCATCTGAGCTGAGAGCAGTCTTGTGGAATAGAGCTCCACAACTTGTGGGGTCTGCACTAATTCTTGGTAGTATCAAAACTGAACTGAACTGGAGGATACCCAGTTGTCCTAAAAGGATTGCTGTTGGATGATACTTTGAAGGATCACTTCAGCTTTCTGCCTGGAATTTATCTTAACAATATTTTAACAAGCATCACAGCTATGAAGGAATTGAAAGAATCACCCACTTATTTTATAAATAAGGAAGCTCAAAGATGACCGGATTGTATGCTGTGGACCAGAATCACAGAGAGAGAAACTGTTGAGGCTAAAACTGGAAGTCAGACTCCAGGCTTCCTGCCTATGCCGTACAGACAGCTTTTTCTGAGTTATATGCATTTCGGAGCCAAGTTTGAGTACTAACACTAAATCTCTAACTCTAGGAATATATCCTTCAATTCAAAGCACGACTGGGTCACAATGTACCACACACACAAAAGATACCAGGTGCTTTAAAAATAATGAAATGCATAGTTCCTGACCTTGGACAGCTGCGAAATAAAGTGAAAAATTAATTTAAATAAAATTCTCACAAACATACAAGCCACAGGTGGTCCACTAGTACAAAGGAGCTTTAAACACAGCACAAAAGAGAGAAGGACTAAACGAGCAGGTCATTTGCTTCCCTACTAAAGGGAAGTACTGGTTTCACCTGCTCCCAGCCCTGCCAAAATCTAGTACCAAGAGCTCTGAGCATTCTTCCACATTCTAGCTCCACACCAGTAAGCAGAACAATCTCAACACAGAGCTCAAATTCTGAGACAAGGTCATGCCGGTTGTGACAAGTCTTACTCCCTGGAGGTCTTACGCTGGTTTTTTCTTACATGCATATATGATAAATGTCCCAGCATTTACAAAAGCTAAACTGGACAGACATTCAGGACTTGACCAGTAGAGATTATTCTAACTGGTGTAACTGATGGCCAGAGTACCATTAACAGAATGTGCTCAGTACAGGAATCTATCAAGGTGGTGATTAATCATCCAGGACATAGAAGTACGACTAGTATGCTCCAGTATCAACATTTGTGAACCCTGTTTCCTCACAGCATGGAGATGAAATGGCCAACAGTCTATCTCATGTGCTGACTCTAAGTGCTCTGGGTAGACAGAATGAAAGGCTATGTTTGGATCTAGTGCAGTGATTGCTTAGTGATGTCTGCCACAGGTGTAGGAATAAGAAATGGGATGTGTGCTGACTGAATCTGGAGAAAAAACCCTAACTTGTACATCAGGAAGCCTTGCCTTTCAATCTTAGTCCTGCCTTATATAAAAAAAGGATGAGACTAGACAGGATGTTTTAATGGAGATGTGCAGCTATGTTTCAAGGGCTCTGTGAAGTTCCACAAATTGAACACACAACTTTATATATATGTGTGTCCACTTATAAATTTGTTAACAAAGTGTCCACAACTTTTATCAGATTCTCAAAAAGTGTTTATAATGCAAAGAAAGTTAAGAGTACCTAGCTCTTTCTGGCTTCCAACATTTCACAAACATCACTCCCAGGAAGCATCTGTAACTATTATAGGGTCTCGGGCATAGTTTGTGAAATAGAAGAGTCAGCCAGAAAGAGCTTTTAATCTAGATGTCAATCTGTTATGAGAAAAAGGAGTGCATCCCACATGTACACCCAGCCAGGTGGGAATTGTTCACTCACTGCCCTAAAACTCACTCTTGTAAGCAGAAAGCAGTGCTTCCTTCCCTGCCACTGGGCCCTGGATGATTTCCAGCTAGTTCAAAATCTTCTGGGTCAACATTAATCAAGTGAGGTCATCAATGGCTTTTTGTATTTCAAGTAATAGAAGAGACGCACTGTTATTAAGGGGTCTTTTAAGGATGAATAATTAAACATTTTTGTCTGAATGCAATTCTTTGATTATCAGCCTAACTCAGGGTGTCTCAACCCTGGTCTTATAGACATTTTGGGCCAGATAAAACTTCATTGTGGGTGGGGAGCTGTCCTGGGCATCATAGGATGTTCAGCAGCATTCCACTGAGTTGTGAGCAACAAAAATATCTCTAAACACTGCCAAAGATTTCCTGGTGGCAAGACTGAAGCTTTTGAGAAGAAGTGGCCATGTAGATGTCTAAAATTTTTTCACAAAACAATCTGTCAATTTACAACTAATAACAAGCTAAACCTACAATTGAGTCTCTTTTAGAAGGAAATAATGCAAAATAATTTTTAAAAGAGAAAACATTTTGGAGCTATATGGATTTTTATATGTAAAGAAATAAAAAAAATTAATTAAAAAATTAAAAATGGGCTGGGTTAGGTGGTTCACATCTAGAATCCTAGCACTCTGGGAGGCCAACGCAGGTGGACTGCCCTGAAGTTTAAGACCAGCCTGAGCAAAGCAAGATGCACCCCCCTCCACCCTATCTCTACCAAAAATAGAAAAACTAGTCAGGTGTTGTGGTGGGCACCTGTAATCCCAGCTACTCAGGAGGCTAAGTGGATTGCTGGAGCCCAAGAGTTTCAAGTTGCTGTGAGCTATGAGGCCACAGCACTCTACCCTGGGTGACACAGTGAGTCTCAAAAAAAAAAAAAAGTTAAAAATAAAAGAAGTGGCTTGGCGCCTGTGGCTCAAGTGGCTAAGGTGCCAGCCACATACACCTGAGCTGGCGGGTTCAAACCCAGCCCAGGTCCCCTGAACAGCAATGATAGCTGCAACCAAAAAACAGCTGGACGCTGTGGCGGGTGCCTGTAGTCCCACCTACTTGGGAAGCGAAGGCAGGAGAATCACTGGAGCCCAGGAGCTGGGGGTTGCTATGAGCTGTGATGCCACAGCACTCTACCCAGGGTGACAGCTTGAGGCTCTGTCTCAAAAATAAATAAATAAAAATAAATAAAATAAAAGAAGCTATAGTCCATCTATAGTCATTACTTGGGAGACAAGTCTATTTTATTTTGAAAAATAAAGTTCTTGTGATAAAAAGAAATATGTAAACCAAGTAAGTAAAAAAACTTAAAAATTTTTCATAGTAACTACAATTATGTTAAAAATTCTTAGACAAACAGGCATGATGGCCCATGCCTATAATCATGGCACTTTGGCAATCAAGGCAGAAGGATCACCTTGAGGCCAGGAGTGGTGAAGGATCAGCTGTAGCCAGGTATGGTGGTGTGCATCTGTAGCCCCAACTTTTTGGGAGGCTGAGGCAGAACAACTGTTTTAGCCTAGCAGTTTGAAGCTATAGTGACCTATGAGGAGGCCACTGCTCTCTAGCCTGGGAGACAGAACAAACTCTATTAAAAAAAGAAAAAAAATCATAAAAACTTGGGCATGGACTCCAGAGAAGTCAGCCAAAGGGAAAAACAGTCACATGACGGCTGGGTCATAGGGGAGGGAAGGGGAAAGTTCTCTCAGAATCCCAAACTTCCCATTCTTTAATTATATTGTAATATTGCTTTTATGAGAGAAAAGGGAGGGAAATAAATAGACTAACCTTATTCTCTACCTTGTAAATTGTTATTTACTATCTTCCCAAGGGGTCTGGCTCACTTTCTAAAAGTTTATTGCTTTGTTATGATTATAAAAGTACTCCAATGTCACCACAGAAATATGGAAAAACACTAAAAATCTCAAGAAAACAAAACACCCAAAATGCCATCACCTGGTAATAAATCGTATTCGTACTTTGCCGAAACTCTAGGAATTTGATTTAGCTCACACCTGAGCACTTTGGGAACACATTTTTTGGAGACAGAGTCTCACTTTGTCACCCTTAGTACAATGCCACAGCATCACAGCTCACGGCAACCTCAAACTCTTGGGCTCAAGAGATTCTCTTTCCTCTGCCTCCTGAGTAGCTGGGACTATAGGCACCTACCACGATGCCTGTCTATTTTTAGAAATGGGGTCTCGCTCTAGCTCAGGCTGGTCTAGAACCTGTGAGCTCAGGCAATTTGCCTGCCTCAGCCACCCTGAGTGCTAGGCAGGGTGAGCCACCACACCCAGCCTGGGAATACATTTTTAAAGGCATTAGGACTGTTGACTTAAACCAGTACTACCTGCACTTTATAGACTTCTAAGTTACATTATGTTTTAAAGCATGCTGAGTACTTCATTTCCTTTTTTTTTTTTTTTTTGAGACAGAGTCTCACTAAGTTGCCCTCCATAGAGTGCCATGATGTCATAGCTCACAACAACCTCAAACTCTTTGGGCATAAGTGATTCTCCTGCCTCAGCCTCCCAAGTAGCTGGGACTATAAGCATCCGCCACAACACCGGGCTATTTTTTTGGCTGTAGTTGTCATTGTTGTTTGGCAGGCCCAGGCTGGGCTCAAACCCGCCACCTCCAGTGTATGTGGCTGGGGCCCTAGCTGCTTGAGTGACAGGTGCTGAGCCGAGTACTTCATTTCCTGCTGAGAACCGCCCTGTGTGTGTGTGTTTGTGTGTATGTACCTTTCTTACTTATTTTATATTAGGGGTCCACTGACTAACACTTACTCACAGCTTTCCAAAGCACTGCTGACACTTACAAAACAAAACGCACAATTTTTAAAGGACATATGTCTTAGGTTGTTCCTTTCTCACAGGGCCCCATGTGGACCAGGTGTACGTTCTGTCACAGGAAAAGCCAGCAGAGGTGATTTCTCTGCCTGCTGCCCTTGCCTTACAACTCACGAGCCTCCCGAGGCATGTGCACTGAGCTCTGAGACACACTTACAGGTCATAGGAGAACTTCCTCTCCAGGTTGGTCTGGTTCTTCTGAAACTGGAGGACATCCTGCTGCAGCTTGCTGTAATTCCTCTGCAGGGTCTTTAACTGGTCTAAACCAAGAGGAGGACAAGGAATTGTTCAGGTCACTGGCATGGCTGTCATGCCTAACATGACAAAGGCAGATGCACACATGAGAACACACAGGGCAAGGACACAAAGGGACTAAGGAGAGGACAGAGATGACCCAAGAACACAGTCCTTCCTTAGTAATCTCTACAGCCCAGCCTCGGAGAGTGCCTTGAGACCAGCAATCCTAAAGGAACCTGCATCTTGATTCTTCCCCAAATCTTTCTCTTAAATCTCCTCTTTGGCATTTTGGGAGGCCAAGACTGGTGGACAGCATTCAAGCTCATGAGTTCGAGAACAGTGTGAGCAAAGAGTAAGACCCTTCATCTCTACTAAAAATGGAAAAACTAGCTGGGCATTGGAACGGGAGCCTATAAGGTCCCAGAGGATCTCCTGAGCCCAAGAGTTTGAGGTTGCTGTGAGCTATAATGACGCCATGGCACTCTACCCACGGTGACAGACTGAGGCTATATCTTAAAAAAAAAAAACCACCACCCCCCCAAAAATCCTCCTTCAACCCTTAAAATCCATTAGGAACTTCTATTTGCCTATTTCTCTCTTAGATATCATAAGCCCTGAGCTGTCCCAAAGAGCCATACATACCACTGTGTCACTCAGCCCCAGCAGACTTAACCCTCTGTCTATAAAACACTGATTTGGGCACCTAGGCCGATAAGCGGCTACTCCTGCAGGACCCCTCTCTAGATTGTTAGGCTACCTGGCAGCATAATCCTCCAACTGCACTTTTCTCCAAGGCCCTGTGCTCATTTAATCACCCAAACCTCTTATCAGGGATGCAGCAGCTTTGTTTGGGGAAATGTATCAGCCCATCCACTCTACCATGACCACACGGAAGCTCTGTGGGAAGGAACAGCAGCTGCCAAAGGGCCAAGCTGTGGTGGGAGGAGGAGCAGCTACACCAGAGCAGGCAGACCTAACAGCCAGGGCCAGGGCACAGCCGGTGACAGACAGACAGGAGCAGAGGTTGGCATGCCCTCAGGTCTCTCCTCCCCTAACTTGACCTACAAGGCTCTATGAGGGAGAAAGGGGGACAAAATGAAATAAAACTGAAGGATTCCATAAACTACTATTACACATAATAGGAACCAATCTCAAAAGCATCTACATGACATTCTCTAGAAGACAAAACTGGAGCAATACAGAACAGCTTCATGGCTGCCTGGGGCCTAGGTAGGAAGACTGACTATAGAGGACTGGGAAATGGGGGTCTGCTGGGTGATAAGTGCATACAGGGTGTGCCAACTCCAACAGTCTGTAAGATTCCTAGTCAGACTTATTCAACTAGACACTATAAAGGCTAACATTATAGTGTATGAGTTATACTTCAATAAGCCTAACTTTAATAGATGCCATAATCTAACTAAGTATGAAACAGTAGAATATCCCTCAGCAAAAAAGAAAGAAAGAAATGAACTACTGATATCCATAATGACATGGGCAAATCTCCAAACAATTATTCTAGGCTTAGCCTGGTGGCTTACACCTGTTAAGCCCAGCACTTTGGGAGGCCAAAATGGGAGGATCATTTGAGGCCAGGAGTTCAAGACCAGCCTGGGCAACACAGCAAGATCTCATGTCTCCTTAAAACTTAGCCAGGTGTAGTGACCTACACCTACAGTCCCAGCTACTCAGGAAGCTGAAGCAGAAGGATCACCTAAGTCCAGAACTTCAAGGCTACAGTGAGTCACGACTACATCACTGTACTCCAGCCTGGGAGACAGTGTGAGACCCTGTCTCTAAAAATTATATTTTTAAAATTATATTGAGTATAAGAAGCCAGTCCACAATGATCTGATTTCATGCACAATTATTAAAATGCAAACTCATCTGTAAGGACAGAAAGCAGGCCAGAGGCTGCCTGGAGGTACAGCAGGAAGATTACCCAGGGTGCACAGATAAGCATTTAAGGATGATGAGATGTTCCCTACACTGACTTTGGCAGCGGTTTTGTGACATGTATGCATATGTCAGAGTTTGTACACTCTGTATAGTTTACTATGTGTCAAATCCACACAAAACAGCCATGGAAAACAAGAAGCAGAGAAAAGGCTGCAGCCATATCCCTGCCCCGGGCCTGACCAGTCTCAGCAGCAA
This sequence comes from Otolemur garnettii, assembly GCF_000181295.1. Classification (NCBI taxonomy): domain Eukaryota; kingdom Metazoa; phylum Chordata; class Mammalia; order Primates; family Galagidae; genus Otolemur; species Otolemur garnettii. Next base: position 43,619,472 of record NW_003852401.1, read on the forward strand.
TTATCAACTCTGAGAAGCGCCCGTACAGTCAGATAATTTCTTTGTCCCCCAGACAAATTTGACAAAGCAACCTCTTTTCACCTAAGAACTATTAATGGTTTTAGAACCTGATTTGGAGCTATAAGTTTAAACTAGTGCTGTCTAACAGAACCATAATACAAGCCACAGAGGGAATTATTAATTTCTTAGTAACCACATTTTTTTTTCTTTTGAGACAGTGCCTAAACCTGTCACCCTAGGTAGAGTGATATGATATCACAGCTCACCGCAACCTCAAACTCCTGGGCTCAAGCGATTCTCCTACCTCCACTTCCCAAGTAGCTGGGACTAAAGGCACCAGCTAAAGACAGTTTGTGTAAGTTTCATGAAGGAAATCTAAATTCAAGGTGACCCAATGCAAACAGGTCATATACAGAGGAAACCAAAACAATGTATACATATTTTAAAAAAGAAAAAACTAAAATGCCCAGCTATTTTTTGGTTGCAGCCATCATTGTTGTTTGGCAGGCCCAGGCTAGATTCAAACATATGCTCAGGCATATGTGGCTGGCGCCTTAGTTGCTTGAGCCACAGGTGATGAGCCAGTAACCACATTTTTAAAAAGTAATGTTTTAATATTAAACCCAAACAATACAAAATATGTCAACATATAATGACTGTAACAATTATGATAGATATTTTAAATTATTTTGTTTTACTGAGTCTTTGAGATGTATATTTGACAATTACAGCACATCTCAATTCTATTAATTTTAAATTAAGTTAAATTTTCACTAGAAATTCTTGATTGGAATTTAGATTTCATAAAATTTAAAATTAGGAAGTAGACTGATCTACCCATATTGTCCCAAGCATACTTAAGTTTCTAAATAACTAAGCAGAGTGTCAGTTTCAAATAAAAAGTACTGAAAACTTAACAAAAATCCCAGCTGTCAAACAGAGTCAGTCAGAGGACCAAAGAAATGGAATTAAATGAGGCTGACAGTTTGTGTAAGTTTCATGAAAGAAATCTAAATTCAAGGTGACTCAATGCAAACAGGTCATATACAGAAGAAACCAAAACAATGCATACATATTTTAAAAAAGAAAAAAACTATTAAATCTGTAATACTCAAGTCACATTTGACTTCTGCAATTACAAGAGGTGCTCAACGTGACTTGTACCCATCTTTTGTTCAGTATATATTAAGTATCACAATTTAAATACAGTTTTTTTTTCTTAAAATGTATATATATATATCTTTGGCACCCTCTGTATATACCACATGTACACATACATACATATGTTGTATATATATAAAATAAATTGTACATATCATATATAATACTTAAGATATTCATAATTAAGAATCTGGGTTCTGGCTCGGTGCCTGTGGCTCAAGCGGCTAAGGCGCCAGCCACATACACTGAGGTGGCGGGTTTGAATCCCCAGCCCGGGCCCGCCAAACAACAATGATGGCTGCAACCAAAAAATGGCCAGGCGTTGTGGCGGGCGCCTGCAGTCCCAGCTACTTGGGAGGCTGAGGCAGGAGACTCGCTTGAGCCCAGGAGTTGGAGGTTGCTATGAGCTGTGATGCCATGGCACTCTACCCAGGGGGATAGCTTGAGGCTCCATCTCAAAAAAAAAAAAAAAAAAAAGAATCTGGGTTCTTCTGTACACAACAGCTTGCAATGTATTATTCAGCAATATTTTTAAAAGGAAAGCCTTTCAAGGAGATCAGTAAAGCAAAAAGAATAGACTGAAGATTGCTCAACTACTTATAAGGCACCCCACTGCTCCTGGAAGGCCAGGGCCTGGGGTACATTAGGAGAGTAGAACTTACCTTGTAGGACTCTGATAAGCCTCTCACTTGTGGTGATATTATTCACCAGAACTGCCTGCAAGGAAGATAAACACAAAGTAAATACAAGTGGGAAAAAAGGGAAAAGAACCACCCCCTCCCCCAACCCAAAGCGGCAGGCAGGGAAGAAGCTGGGCAGACAGCTGTCTGGTCTGACTATCCAATGTCTACAGCTGAAAAGGAACATGCCTGTTTAGAGATTTGCTTTCCAGCCACCAGCCTGTACCCTGAGGAAGGAGGAAATGGATCCTTGGCTCTGTTCCAGCCCAAGGAAACTGTGGCTCCTCCACGAAAGGCCCCAGGCCTGGTTTTCCACACCCCCTACCCCCCCATCCCTGCCCCAGACAGAAGTGCACAGGGCACCTGCAGGGCTGGATCTGCAACCTCACACCAAATGTCCTCAATCAGAATGTGAACAGCAAATGCCAGGCTGGCTAAAAGAAGAAGGGAAATGGAATGTACCAAGGGGCCTTGGCTAATGAGGCCGCTTGATGCATTTTAACTTCAGGCCATGCTGCAGTCAACAGTCTACAAGCTTAGGAATGGAGGATTTCACACATAGTCACACTGAGTTGAGAAAGTCAAGACAAGGGCAGAAGCCAGCCAGGACTCAAAATAACAATAAAGAGAAGTAAAAAGTAAGGCAAGCAAGCATCAGTTAGGTATAGCCACTGGCCAGTGTGCACTGAGGAATCACCCTATGCCAGGGGCTTTGCTAGGCATGTCCCATCTATATGCTTACTGACTCTTCCAATAGGTATATGTCGTCCCATCTCAGGGGACAGGACAGACTGCTTAAGCTGCTCAAGATTACTTGTTTATTAATAGGAAAAGCAAATTTCAGCTCTGATGGGCATGCTCCAGAAAGGAAGTTCTTCTATTTGCCACATTGCTACAAGTTAAGAGCAGGACAACAATTTAGGGGACTGCACCCAATGATAAAAACAGGCATAAGCCTGAAAAAGCGGGGAACAGAATATTAAACATTGGAATACATAATACAGGGTAAGTGTTGCATAGTAAACACACAGGCAGCACATATGTGCTGGGTCACACTAGCAAAATTTCATACTGTGTCCCCATCAACAAAGCTTGGAAATACTTCACTTTTGCCGTGACATGGAGACATATTACTGGTTAGCAGTGGATGGTGAGAACCACGCCATCCCCTCTTCCTCTGCCTCCTGCTTCCTTGAGGACCTTTCCATGCAGCCTTCATTCTTTCTTGGGCCTGGACAGAGAGAAGGCTTATAGGAAGCAACAGCTCTGGGGGTTAAATGATATGAACGCAGGGGCGTGTACCCAGAAATGATACCTAACCACATAAATCTGGCATTTGTTTTCAGAGATCTGAGCATACAGAACATTTCCTGAGGCAACAGTTAAAAAAGGTCATGGTGAAAATATGGGTAAAATTCATCTCTCAGGAAGAAATTATCCACAGATGTATTTGTAAACTCCACAAGAGCAGGGGTGGCGGCAGAGAACAGGAAGGGAATGAGAGACCTACACAGTGGAATCAGATTCACACGCCTCCCAGTTCCTGCTACTCTTGGAAAAACTTGGCACAACTGAAAAGACAAAGGATTACCATACGATCACGTAATCTCATTTTTGGATATAAACACAAAAGAACTCAACACGGGATCTCCAAGAGACCATGTGCAACACTGCGTTCACTGCAGCATTATTCATAATAGCCAACAAGTGAAATCAACCCAAGTAACCACAGATGGAGAAACAAAAAAGCAAAATGTGGTATACATGTATGTGTATATGCTGGAATACTATGCAGTCTTTAAAAACGAATTATGACACACACCACAACACCCATGAACCTCAGCGACATGATGCTAAGTGAAAATTTAAGTCAGTTACAAGAAGACAAATATTATATGATTCTATTTATGTAAAGCACCTAAAGTAACCAAAATAATAGAAACAGAAGTAGAAAGGAGGTTGCCCAGGGTGGCAGAGGGGAAAGAAGGACTTGGTGTTTAGTGGGTATAAAGTCTCAGTATCGCAAGATGAAAAAGTTCTAGACTCTCTTGTATGAATATACTTCACATCTCTGAACTATATGCGTAAATTTCCACTGTGCACAGATAACAAAACCACCTTCACAAAACAGAAAATAAAGGGACACTTAAATAATTATGTTGATTATCCTCAAAGCTGATGTGTCCTAGCTAAATCATTTGTATAAAAATTATGGCAATTTGACTTGTTGCTTTTCCATCTATTCCCCTTAGCTCCCCACAAAAAAATCCACATTAGAGTACACAGCTCTCTGAGGTCTCTGCAATATTTCTTTCTCCATGCGACTTTATTCTTCCAAGGAAGATATATTTTCCTTATCTTCCCCCACCTACTCATTTATGCGTGGAAACACATGGCCTCCATCTAAAACCAATAAGGATCATAAAATACTATAAAGATCTTTTATATATAGCTTTACATTTATAGAAAATATCTTTCTGAATCATTTTCAGGAAAACTATGAAAATGTTTCCTAGCATCTTTTGGGATTCAGTGCTATATAAGAAAGAAAAACACCCTATATTCGACAAAATTATTTTTAAATGAATTATATATTCTACTCTGAACAACTAACAAATGGGGGGGAAAGGCTGTTTTCCCCCATTTGGGGTGCCTGGTGACTTTGGGGGGGAAACTGCACTCCTGATGCTTGTGAAACTATCCCCTGAGACCACTCAGTCATAGACAAGAATGCAGTAAGTGCCACTAGAATTTAACTGCAAACCAAACTCCAAGGTGTCATGGTGAATCACTCACATACAAATTTATTATAACCACTCTATTTGGGGAAACAAGTATATTTGATCAAACTATTTCTACATTAGATTCCTAGAAAGATAAGCTCAATGTGGAGAAGAGACACTAAGAAAGGGACTTCAAAGAGGATGGAGGGCCTGTAAGAATGTGGGTATGAAGGTAATTTTTTTTTTTTTTTTTTGAGACAGAGCCTCAAGCTGTCCCCCTGGGTAGAGTGCCGTGGCATTACAGCTCACAGCAACCTCCAACTCCTGGGCTCAAGCGAGTCTCCTGCCTCTGCCTCCCAAGTAGCTGGGACCACAGGCGCCCGCCACAACGCCCGGCTATTTTTTGGTTGCAGCCGTCATTGTTGTTTGGCGGGTCCGGGCTGGGGATTCGAACCCACCACCTTAGGTGTACGTGGCTGGCGCCTTAGCCAGTTGAGCTATAGGCGCTGAGCCGGTATGAAGGTAATTAATGACCAATAGAAAGAAACCATCAATGACCAATAGGAAAGGGCAATATGGCCTGGAGGTGCAGAGAAGCCAATGAAAGACTTGCAGCCAATTTCAAACAGAATATTTACACTGCTGCAGACCCTTTTTATCTCTCACATTCTCTCCTCCATGGAGAGATTCTCCACATTCTCTCTCTCCACTTCCAACTCTTTGGAAGTACTCTAAGCCTTGCCTTTATTCTTCCCAAATAAAATTTCTCTTTGTTATCCTGAAACTTGTGTAGGTTACTCTTACTTTCCTCCACACTGCCACTGCTGCTCCAGTTTTATTTTCAATTTCTACTCACTTTGCTTTCAGTAACTGTCATGCCTTGGTTGAACTTTCTAGCTCAGCTGAGTAACTAAACCAGGTCAACTGGGTTTAGGGAACCAGTACCCCAACCCACATGAAATGTTTCATAATATATTTTTAAAGCAACATATCTATAATAAATTAACACATTTTGAAAGCTCAGTGAGATATTAACAACTAATCTTCAAATATTAATTTTGAAAAGCTCACTTGTAAGCAAGATGCTGATCCTATTATAGGAAGCAGAAGGCAACTTTTACTGCTGTATTTATTTGGCTCATGAAAATAAACAACCTGGGCTGACTGCCTGTAGCATAGTGGTTACAGCACCAGCCACATACACTGAAGTTGGCAGTTATAAACCTGCCCTGGGCCAGCAAATCAACAATGACAACCACAACAAAAAATAACTAGGCATTGTTGCAGGCGCCTATTATAGTCCCAGCCACCTGAGAGGCTGAGGCAAGTGAGTCACTTAAGCCAAGAGTTTGAGGTTGCTGTGAGCTGTGATGCCACAGCACTGTACCAAGGACGACAGAGTAAGACTCTATTTCAAAAAAAAAAAAAGAAAGAAAAGAACAGAACCAACCTGCTTTGAGGTGTGGGTCCACCTTAAACCTGTGTGGCTAAAGCCTTACTTAAAAAGGACCCTCACCCCACCTAACCCTTGTCTTAGGTGCTTTATAACTTGTTTATACTGAAATTCCTGTTAATACCTCGGGAAGATGAACCTTAAAATGCAAAAGTTAATCAACTGTAGTGACCTTAGAACCACAGTTTAAGAATGAACAGAAGAATATTCACCAGAGTCTTCTTTTTACCCCTTACCAATTTCAAAATCGTGCTATCCAATTGAAATGAAATGTCAGTCACATACGGAAATTTAAGTTTTCTAATAGCCACATTCAATCAAGTAAAAAGAAACAGGTTGGGCAAGAGATCTGAAGCTATTTCCCCAACAAAAACATAAATCTTCGAACATGAAAAGATGCTCAACATCATTAGTTGAGCCCTTAGTAGAGTGTCGTGGCATCGCAGCTCACAGCAACCTCAAACTCTTAGGCTTAAGTGATTCTCTTGCCTCAGCCTCCCAAGTAGCTGGGACTACAGGCACCCGCCACAATGTCTGGCTATTTGGGGGTTGTAATTGTCATTGTTGTTTGGCAGGCCTAGCCTGGGCTCAAACCTACCACCTTCCGTGTATCTGGCTGGCACCCTAGACGCAGATCTACAAGCACCAAGCCCAGCATCATTAGTCTTACAAGAAATGCAAATCACAATGAAAAGATACCACTTCACGCCCATCAATATGGCTATAATTTTAAAATAGGAAAATAACAAGTGTTTACAAGGATATAGAAAAACTAGAGAAAAATTAGAATATTCACACACAGCTGACAAGAATGTAAAATGGTACAGCCACTGTGAAAAAATCTGTCAGCTCTTCAAGTTACCATATGACCAAAAGAAATGAAAACATATCTATACACAAAAACATTCCCACAAATGTTCACAGAAGAATTTTTCATAACAGCCCAGAAGTGGAGGGGGGAGGCCATGGAGCAAGATGGCAGACCAGAGGGATCATTCAGCTGAGCTCTCCTAGAACCACTGAGGAAAAAGAGAGAACCCAGCCACACCTGGCATGGGACCTTACTCAGAGTCGTAGCTCAGGGACCACAGCAAGGAGGTGGTAAACTGGATACACCTTATGATCCAGAGGACCGGAAATCTGGTGAATTAAGCAAGTGATTGCGATTGGCTGGGATAGGCTGGTACCCCACGAGGTCCAGGAGAGGAGGAAGCCTTTCTGGAGTTTTCAGTTGGGGGAAACTATGCATTGAGTGGAAAGCTTGGAAGATTGGGCAGACTCAAACAGTATACAGCAACAAGATCTGAATGCTGGTTGGAGTGGATCTCCTATAGGTTTGGTGGCTAGCAAGGCAGCCATACTGAGGTCTCAGCAATTGGGGGCTGCCATTATGGGAAGGTCATGAGAAGGTCTTAGCAGGGGCCTAAAGCACAGCTATCTTGATTCCATCTGCCAGGATCAGAAGTCCACTCTTGGGATAGGCTGAAGGACTTCCACATCCCATGGGAACTAGAGTCAGGGAGCACTGTGAAATTTGCCTCTGAAGGATTCTTACGACTTTTTTTTTTTTTT
>NW_003852401.1:43627080-43630559 GCF_000181295.1 Otolemur garnettii
CTCTCAGTAGAGTGTCATGTAATCATGGCTCACAGCAACTTCAAACTCTTGGGTTTAAATGATTCTCTTGCCTCAGCCTCCCAAGTAGCTGGGACTATAGGCACCCGCCACAGTGCCCAGCTATTTTTAGAGAAAAAGGTGTCACTCTTGCTTAGGCTGGCCTCAAACCCATGAGCTCAGTTAATCCACCCACCTCAGCCTCCCAGAATATGAATATTACAGGCATAAGCCACCATGCCTGGCCCTCTTGTGATCCTTCTTCTTTTCTTTTTTTTTTCCCTCTTGTGATCTTTAAGATCCTAACCCAGCAGGGTCTGAATGCTAAGGAAACAATCAGGCGATCAGTGAAGGCAACTAAGTTAGGAATAAGGACCACAGAGGTTGCTGGCTCTGTTCTCCATTTCCTAAAAAAACATACACCACCACCTACTGTCCCAGCAACATGTTGCAACATATTGTCGTCAAGAGCAAGGACTCCTGTTTTTTTTTTGGCAATGAGGAAGAGTTTGGCTTTGTTCAAGCTAAGGCCACTTTAAGACCTAAGCTCTGAGACAAGGCAATTTGAAGCAAAGGAGGAAATGAGAAGGAAAAAAAGAGGACAAGGAGATGAACAAGAAGAAACAACATATGAGGAGGAACCAACAGAAAAATTCAGGCAACATGAAAAACCAAAATAGAGAAACCCTCCCCCACACACACAAGGGACCAGGAGGCAGCTACTACAGAAGACTTCACCTATAAAGAATTAATGGACATGACAGGAAGGGAATTTAAAACATGGATGATAAAAACAATAAAGGAATGGATGAGAAAATACAAAGACAGAACCAAAAGTTGGGTGACAGCTATACAGAAAGAATATGGTAGAGCTTAAGGAAATGAAGGAGATAATCAGGGAATGTAAAGATGCAGTGGAAAGTATCAAAAATAGGTTAAACCATGGAGAAGAAAGAACCTCAGAACTAGAGGATAAAATTTTCAAGTTACACCAGGTACTTAAAGATGCTGAAAAAAAGAGAGCAGAACAGGTGCTTAGAGAACTACCAGACTCCATGAAGCATTCAAACATATAAATAATAGGTATTCCTGAAGGGGAAGAAGATTATCCAAAAGGAATAGAAGACCTAATGGAGACTATCATAAATGAAAACTTCCCAAGTTTTACTAAAGACCCTGAGACAGTCCTTTAAGATGGTTTCGAACCACAGCTCATCTCAACTGAAACAGAGCCTCTCCAAGACACATTGTAATGAACCTGTTCAAAAACAAGATGAAAGAAAAAATTTTGCAAGCAGCCTGGAATAAGCACCAACTGACTTACAGAGGCAGAACCATTAGGATGACAGCAGACTTTTCAACTGAACTTTCCAAGCCAGAAAAACATGGTCTTCTACCTTCAACATTCTTAAATGAAATAATTTTCAGCCCAGAATTCTATATCCTGCTAAACTAAGCTTCAAAATTGATAGCGAAATCAAATCTTTCGTGGATATACACACACTGAGGAAATTCGTCACAACAAGACCAGCTCTACAGGACTTACTTAGACCTATGGACCTTAGACCAATGGACCACCAGCAAAGTAAACATCCAGAAGGTCAAAACTTAGCTTACACAATGGCACAAAGGATAAAACTACACAACATACTTTCATAAAATAAGATGACTAGAACTCCACCATACTTATCAATTCTATCAATAAATGTCAATGGACTGAATTCACCACTAAAGAGGCACAGGCTGGCTGACTGGATAAAAAAGCACAAGTCATCCATACGCTCTCTCCAGGAAATACACCTAGTCTAGAAGGACAAATCAAGACTCAGGGTTAAGGGATGGAAAGCAGTATTTCAAGCAAATGGTAATCAGAAGAAAGGGGGGTTGCAATCTTACTTTCATATACAAGCAGATTTAAAGCAACTGAAGTTAAGAAAGATAAAGATGGACACTTTATACTGGTCAAAGGAACAATACAACAAGAAGACATTTCAATTTTAAATATTTATGCATCTAATTTAAATGCTCCCAGATTTATGAAACAGACCTTGAGGGTCTGAGCAATATGATATCCCATAAAACCATAATAGCCAGGGTCTTTAACATCTCTCTGACAGAACTGAACAGATCCTCTAAACAAAAACTGAACAAAAATACAAAAGACTTAAATGAGACCCTAGAACAAATGAGATTAATACACATGTACAGAACACACCATCCCAAAGCTAAAGTCTATACATTTTTCTTGTCAGCCGGTGGTACATACTCCAAAATAGATCACATCCTAAGATACAAATCAAACCTTGGCAAAAATAAAAGAATAGAAATTATATCTTGTGGCTCAGCATGTGTGACTCAAGTGGCTAAGTCCCCAGCCACACACACCTAAGGTGGTAGATTCAAATCCAGCCCAGGCCCGCCAAACAACAATGATAGCTGCAACCAAAAAATAACAGGGCATTGTGGTGGGCACCTGCGGTCCCAATTACTTGGGAGGCTGAGGCAGGAGACTCGCTTGAGCCCAGGAGTTGGAGGTTGCTGTAAGCTGTGATACCATGGCACTCTACCTAGGGGGATAGCTTGAGGCTCTGTCTCAAAAAAAAAAAAAGAAAGAAAGAAAGAAATTATATCTTGTATCTTCTCAGAACACAAGGCAATAAAAGTGGAACTCCAACAAAAATGTTCATCCTCACACAAAGACTTGCAAATTAAACAACCTTATGCTGAATGATAGCTGGCTTCAGAAAGAGATAAAAAAAGAAATTGTTAAATTCTTGAAACATAACAATGAAGACACAAGTTACCAAAACCTGAGGGATACAGCAAAAGCAGTCTTAAGAAGGAAATTTACTGCATTAGATGCCTACATTGGAAAAACAGAAAGAGAAGGCATCAACAAACTCATGAACCATCTTATAGAACTGGAAAAAGAACAACAATCTAATCCCAAACCCAGCAGAAGAAAAGAAATAACCAAAACTAAATCAGAGATTAATCAAACTGAAAACAAAAGAATCATTCAGAAAATTAACAAAACAAAAAGTGGGTTTTTGGAAAAAATTAATAAACTCCATAAACCTTTGTCCAGATTAACTAGAAACAGAAAAGTAAAATCTCTAATAACATCAATTAGAAACAATAAAGGGGAAATAACAACAGATGCCAGAGATACAAGAAATTATCTCCGAGTACTATAAGAAACTCTATGCCCTGAAATCTGATAATGTGGAAGAAATGGACCAATACCTGGAATCACATTCTCTCCCTGGACTTAACCAAGAAAAAAAGGATCTCTTGAAAAGACCAATTTCAAGAAATGAGATTGGCTCAGTGCCTGTGGCTCAAGCCGCTAAGGTGCCAGCCACATACACCTAAGGTGGCAGATTCGAATCCCCAGCCCGGGCCTGCCAAACAACAATGATGGCTGCAACCAAAAAATGGCCAGGCGTTGTGGCGGGCGCCTGTAGTCCCAGCTACTTGGG
>NW_003852401.1:43630703-43649954 GCF_000181295.1 Otolemur garnettii
AAAAATGTCTCCTAACAAAAAAAGACCCTGGTCCAGATAGCTTCACATCAAAATTCTATCAAACCTTCAAAGAAGAGCTTATACCCATACTGCAAAAATTATTCCAAAAACTTGAGAATGAAGAAATATTCCCCAACACATTCTATGAAGCAAGCATCACCCTGATACCAAATCCAAGAAAAAACACAACTAAAAAGGAGAACTTCAGACCAATTTTTCTAATGAATATATATGCAAAAATTCTCAATAAAATCCTAGCCAACAGATTAAAGCTACGCATTAAAAAAATCATTCATCACAATCAAGTAGGTTTCATCTTAGGGATGCAAGGCTGTTTTAACATATGCAACTCCATTAACATAATTCACCATATCAACAGAAGCAAAACCAAAGACCATTATGATCCTTTCAATAGATGTAGAAAAAGCTTTTGATAAAATTCAGCATCCTTTTCTAATTAGAACACTGAAGAATATAGGCATAGGTGGCACATTTCTTAATCTGATCGAAGTTATCTACAACAAACCCACAGCTAATACTATACTAAATAGAGTAAAACTGAAAGCTTTTCCACTTACAACTGGAACCAGACATGTTGTCCTCTGTCACCACCACTATTCAACATAGTGCTGGAAGTTCTAGCCAATACAATCAGGCAAGAAAAGGAAATAAAGGGCATCCAAATTGGGGAGGAGGAGGTCAAATGCTCCCTCTTTGCTGACAATATGATCTTATACTTAGAGAACCCCAATGACTCAAACACAAGACTCCCAGAAGTGATCAAAAAATACAGTAATGTCTCAGGATATAAAATCAATGTCCACCAATCAGTAGCCTTTGTACATGCCAGTAACAGCCAAGACAAGAAGCTAATCAGGGACACAACTCCCTTCACAGTAGCTTAAAAAAAAAAATAAAAAGAAAGAAGGAAAGAAATACCTAGGAATATACATAACAAAAGACGTGAAGGACCTCTATGAAGAAAGAGCAGAAGATATTAACAAATGAAAGAACATACCATGCTCACGGCCAGGAAGAATCAACACTGTCAAAATATCTATAACTTCCCAAAGCAATCTACAGATTCAATGCAATCCCCATTAAAATACCATCATTATACCTTCAAGAATTAGAAGAAATTCTTCAGGCTAGGCACCCATAGAACAGTGGTTACAGTGCTGGCCATATACACGGAGGCTGGCAGGTTCAAACACAGCCCAGGCCAGCTAAACATCAACAGCTGCAACAAAAAATAGCTGAGTGTTGTGGTGGCGCCTGTAGTCCCAGCTACTTGGGAGGCTGAGGCAAGAGAATCACTTAAGCCTAAGAGTTGGAGGTTGCTGTGAGCTGTGATGCCACAGTACTCTACGGAGGGCAACACAGAGAAACTCTGTCTCAAAAAAAAATATATATATATATATATAGAAAAATAAAAAAAAATAATAATTCTTTGTTTTGTATGGAATCAGAAGAAACTGTGTATGGGCAAGGCAATTCTTAGTAATAAAAACAAAGCCAGGGGTATCACCCTATTAGACTTTCAGGTATACTACAGGGCCACAGTGATCAAAACAGCATGGTATTGGAATAAAAATAGAGACAATGACATTTGGAACTGAATAGAAAACCATGAGATGAAACTAACATCTTACTGCCTCTTGATCTTTGATAAACCAAACAAGAACATACACTGGCGAAAAGACTCCCTATTCAATAAATCATGTTGAGAGAAGTGGATAATCACATGTAAAACATTGAAACTAGAGCTGCACCTCTCATGACTTACAAACATTGATTCAAGATGGCTAAAAGATTTAAACCTAAGACATGAAATAATAAAATTTCTCAAAGAAAGTGTGGAAAAAACACTTGAAGATATCGGCCTGAGGAAAGAATTTATGAAGACGACTTCTGTGGCAACAACAAAAATAAACAAATGGGACTAAAACTGAAGAACTTCTGTACTGCTAAGGAAACAACAACCAAAGCAAATAGACAACCTTCAGAATGGGAAAAGATATTGTCATATTTATGAATTGCACAAAAGCTTGATAACCAGGATCTATAGAGAACTGAAATTAATCAACAATCTCAGTAATCCCATATATCACTGGGCAAAAGACATGAATAGAACCTTCTCTAAAGAAGACAGACTAATGGCTAACAAACATATGAAAAAATGCTCATTGTCCCTAATCATCAGAGAAATGCAAATCAAAACTACCCTGAGATATTACCTAACCCCAGTGAGAATGGCCCACGACATAAAGTCTCAAAGTACAGATGCTGGTGCAGATGTGGAAAGATGAGAACACTTTCACAATGCTGACAGAACTGCAAACTAATACAGCCTCTTTGGAAAGAAGTATGGAGAATCCTCAAAGAACTCAAATTAGACTTCCCATTTGATCCTGCAATCCCACTACTAGGAATCTACCCAGAAGAAAAAAAATCCTTTTATCGTAAGGACATTTGTACTATACTGTTTATCGCAGCTCAATTTACAATTGCCAAAATGTAGAAACAGCCCAAATTCTTACCAACCCAGGAATGGATTAACAAGCTATGGTATATGTATACTATGGAATACTATTAGTATTCCAGTATAGCACTAATACTATATAGCCATTTAAAAAGATGAAGACTTTACATCTTTTGCATTAACCTGAAAGGAGGTGGAACACATTCTTTTTAGTAAAGCATCATGAGAATGGAGAAGCAAGAATCTAATGTACTCAATTCTAATATGAAGGTAGCAGATGACCTAATATAAGGGGGGAGGATAAGAGAGTAGGGAGCAGGGAAGACAGAAGGGAATGGACAGTTTCAGAATATGGCACACCTCTTAGGGACAGGACACAATTATAAGAGAGACTTTAACAAATGCAAACAGGGTAACCTAATTCTGTGTACCCTCAATGAATCCCAAACAATAAAAGCTCAAATGGGGACGGCATTTGACAGGATCCCACTTAATGTACACAATGCAAGTGTTCAGCATACCCCCTTGGTGAGGGGCTCTTCTATGGAGAGAGGATACCTGAGAAGGGAGAAGTCTAAGAGAATAGGTCTTCTCAAGGAGACCATAAGGATACACTTGCTGCCAACTCTCCACAGTGACTCACCTCTTGGGAATTTGTAAACTTAACTTCCTGGAACTTGGAAATTTCCAAGTTCTGTGAAATATTTTAGTTCTGTAGGGGCTGGAATGGCATTTCCCACTTGATCCAAACTGGCCAATGAGAAGGGTACCTGTGGGGTGGAACTTTTTGACTGCAGATAAACGGAGAAAGACCAAGCCAGTCAAGGAGCACAGCCATTTGGAATTATTCTATGCCATAAGCTCCTGGCCCGTGAATAAAGCCCTTTCTCTTATAAACATGGTGTTCGGGTGCTCTTTCTCTCCGTTGGGCCTCATCTTCAAGCTGCAACACTACAACTTGAACTTTACCATGGAAGTGAGAACAACATACCTAAAAGTTTGTACCCATATTAATCTGAAACCAAAAAAAATTTAAAAATTTAAAATGTAAAAAAATAAAGCTAAGAAGTCAAAATAACCCAAATGTCCACTAACAGATGAATATATAGTATATCCACATAACAGAATATAATTAAATTGCCCTTATAAAGTGATCAAGTAGTACAAGGCAAGAACCAGACTATGAGGCCCACAACTCTGCACAGAAGCAGGCTTAGATAAAATAATAGTAATAATCAGACACTGTCGCCTCAATAATAATCACCATTCCTGTCTGCCCACTCCCCATGAGGTCACTGATACCCAAAGACCCAAAGATACCCAAAGGGTTTACAGCAGAGAAAGAGTTTATTCTATATAGCACTACATAGGGAGATGGGAGGAATTTCTCAAATCCACCTCCCTAAGAATTGGGAAGACAGGGTTTTTAAAAACAGTTTGGTGGGCAGAGGGTTAGGCAATCAGAGTCTGCTAATTAGGTGGTTTCAGGGTGGAGCCATCAGTCCTCTGATGTGGGCCTCTGTCTGGGTGGGTCAGCCAATCCACTGGAATGCAGTTTCTTGGGTGTGGGGTCCAAGACCAACTGAGGCATTTCTTTGGTCTGAGTGGGTCTGTCACTGGAGTGCAGGACCTGAAAGAACTCAAAAACTACCCCTAGGTTCCAAATAGATGATATTCTATAAGGAGAAAGTTAAGAATCTTTATACCTGACAACTATGCATGGGTCCAGGATAAAAAGAAAAGCAGAAAGAACAGTGATTACTATCAAACAAATGACGACAGTGATTATTGTTCTAGCTATGTTCACAGAGTTTAGGGGCCCTTACTCTAGCTCTCACCTTACATCCCTTCACCCCTTCATCAGTTTGTAAGGGTGGTTTTACCCCTGGGTAGAGTGCCATGATGTCAACTTACAGTAACCTTAAACTTTTGGGTTCAAGTGATCATCTTGCCTCAGCCTCCTGAGGTGCTGGGACTACCGGTGCCTGCCAGGATGCCTGGCTAATTTTTCTATTCTTAGTAGAGGTGGGGACTTGCTCTTGCTCAGGCTGGTCTCGAATTCTCAAACTCAAGCAATCTTCCCACCTTGGCCTCCCAGACTCCACCACACCAGCCACTCTCTGTTTGCTTCTTACCCTGGAGCCATACAGACCATTAACTTTCTCCATATAGAACATCACCTATTTGGAACCCAGGGGTAGTTTTTGAGATCTATCTCCCAGGTCCTGCATTCCAGTGACAGACCCACCCATACCAAGGAACTAATTCAATTCCAGAAACTCAGCAAACTCATGCAGCTCATGTATGCTATGCCCAAGGGTGCGAGCAGCAGGAGGTGCAAAGATAAACAGTCTATGCTGCTGCCCTCCAGATTCACCAGGCAGTGGGAGCTGGTCAAGGAGCATCTTTCCACATAAGGACTGAGGGAGGGATGGAGAGACATGACAGTACAATACTTGAAAATCCTGCGCAACTTTCGTGGTAGCAGAGTGAGGCTGCAATCCCATCCAACAGGGCCAGAAACAGGTATTCAGGGACAGAAAAACTGGGCCTGTGTTTTTAATTCAAAGTTAAGAACCTACTACTCTTAGGGGTTAAATAAAACCTGGGAGGAATATCTCCAGGATGCCTGAAAGATAGGAATTTGCAACCTGGATTATTCAATGTCCAGCAAATTAACAACAGAGGCACAGCAGAGAATGTGTGTGTCAATGTGTGTGTGAGAGTGAGCAAGAGACAATGAATCAATTGTACAGAAAACACTACACCAGAGTGACAGAGGGTACAGAAAACACTACACCAGAGTGACAGAGTGACAGAGCCAGACAAAGAAGGATGAATGTTATGTGATTCCACTTACATGAGACCCTGGAGTAGACAGAAGCAGCATGGTGGTTGCCAGGGGCTGGGAAGAAGAGTGAAGAGTGTTTAAAGGGTGTAGTTTCATTCGGGGAAGAAGAAAAAGCTCTGGGTATTGATTGGCCAGGCATGGTGGCTCATGCCTGTAACCCTAGCACTCTGGGGGACCAAGGAGGGTAGACTGCTTGAGCTCTCAAGTTTGAGACCAGCCTGAGCAAGAGCAAAATCTTGCCTATACTAGAAATAGAAAAACTGAGAAAAGAGGATCTCTTGAGCCTGGGAGTTTGAGGTTGCTGTGAGCTATGATGTTGCCACGGCACTCTACCGAGGGCAAAAGAGTAAGACTCTGTCTCAAAAAAGCAAACAAACAAACAAACAAAAAAAGCTCTGGGTATTGATAATGGTGACGGGGAGGCAAAATAGCATGAATGTATTTAATGCCACTGAACACTTAAAAATGGTTAAAATGGTGATTTTTATGTCATATGTTTTACCACAATAAAAAAGACCCAAAAAATTTAAAAAAAAAAAAATGGGGGTGGATAAGTTAGTGAGCAAGTGGGTGAGCATGTGAGTGGATGTGAGTGGAGAGCAGGAACTAGAGACAAGCAGGTGTGGGAGAGTGTTTAGGAGACTGAGTCAGACTACAGAGTAAACAATCAGATCCTGGTCAGAAAGGAGCTCAGGACCTCAGATGCGCAGGGCAGGAGAGTGTGTACAAGTCATGGAGCATTAATAGAAGTATGTGGGAGAGATTAATCACAATGAACAAAGATTTTAAAAATCACCTATCTAGGGGCTCGGTGACTGTAGCTCAGCAGTTAGGGCACCAGCCACATACACTGGGACTGGCGGGTTCAAACCCAGCCCAGGCCTGCCAAACAATGACAACTACAAGAAAATAGCCGGGGCTTCTAGAGGGCACCTGTAGTCCCAGCTACTTGGGAGGCTGAGGAAAGAGAATCGTTTAAGCCCAAGAGTTTGAGGTTGCCATGAGCTGTGACATCAGAGCACTCCAACTTGGGTGACATAGTAAGACTCTGTCTTAAGAAAAAAAAAAAATTATCTACCTAGAAAAACACCTAGTACACACAGGTGCTACACACCCAAAATAGCTCCTGCCAAAACATCCCTCCCCTCTGTTGTGTAGTTACAAAGAAAACAAGGTGGCCCCACCCTGTCTAACCTGCAGCTCAGCTGGCACGAGAAAGCAGCACTCACATAACTCACTGGGTGGCCCAGCCCAGCTCTGCTGACCAAGGTCTATGAGGTGTGGTGCCCATCACAGGGACAGATACCAGCCCGGGAAGGGAGGCTTGGCCCAAACTGATGCATATCCCTGGCCCCAGCCCTCAGGCACACTCAGGAGCTTAGGGGAAGGCAGACAGAGGATGGAGGAAGGGAAGCAAACTGTGGAGAATGCCCTTGATTCTGAGAACCCACCCAACTGGCTCTCAGGTCCAGATCACCTACATGCCTCTAACCCACACAGAACTTGGGTCAAAGAGAACTCCAGGAGGACCCAAACACGACTGGCAATGGGAGCCCCAGAGCAGGCTCTAATGCTTCCTGACTCTAGGGCAGGATGAGGGCCTGTCTTCTTAGTCCCTGACCCTGGATCTCCCACCCCTCAGCTCTGACTGCTTAAGATGAGAGTTGCCAGAAGAGTCGCCCACTCAGGGGGATACACTGCACAGCAGCACTGGGCTGGGCCAGGGAGGGCACACTTAGAACTCTGCAGCTCTGTGTTTAGAGGAAAAAAAACATTCCACATAACATACCCAGCATCAGTGATCCAGAACGTTCCCTAGCTGTTCTAGAAGCAGCAAGAAAATGCCCTGAGAACAGGGGATGGGGGCCTGGGCGGCTCAACAACGAGAGCAGTGAGGACAGTGGAAGGGCTGGGCTGAGCCCCTCTGTGGGCTGCAAAGCTTCTGATCCCAAATGTGAGCCCTGCAACACCCACTCCCACCTGCAGGAAGGGGTAGCACCTGTGCACATTCTGTCTTTCTGCAAAAGAGTAAACAGCATACATATCTAGGGACTAAAGAGAACCTAAAACTGAATTAAGCACACAGATTACAGGGCCACTGCCAACACACGTAACAGATCCCACCAGCAGTTCTAAACATACACAATCGTAGGTGCCCCCTTGCCAACGCCAAGGAAAAAATAAATGAGAAAGTGTCTAAGTCATATCCATCATCTTCATGTATTCCCCATCAATGGCTCATCATGTGGTGCTGAGTTCAGAAGTAAAGAAGGTGAATAGAGCCAGTTCCAACTCACTCCAGCAATTTTCTCGGTGGAAAGGAAATAAGACAAAAACCAACTACAAGAGCAAAACCCCAGGCACCCATTATACCTGCTGCAACACGAGATATGGAAATGCCCTTTCTAGTGAGCAGGAAGCCACATCTGAGAGGTAAGATGTGTGTGGGGTTTGTTTCTGTCCCATGGGCAGCAAGAGAGCAGGCCCAAAAAAGACATGCCTGGTCTGGTCAGCCGCTAACCATCACAGGCCCTGCACACTGCAGGACACTGCTCTCCATGTGGATCTCAGCCTAAGCAGAGTTTAGAATCCAATCTCTGTGAATCAAGTGAGCTTCCCCAAGTGTCCTCAGAGGTCCAGCCAGGCCCACATATGCCCAGGCCCCTCCCTCAAGGTAGGAGATGAGGACTGAGAGGACAGGGAACCAGCACTGGACATCCTGCAGTAAAGGACAGTTACCCAGATGCCATCTGCTTTGCTGTTTCTCCTGCAAACACTTTTTGTGTGTGTGTGGGAGGTAAATTCCTTGAAGTTAATTATGCTGTTGTCTTTGAAGGTCAATTCCCATCGGCCAACCAGAGGATTTACAATCTAGGAAGACTATAAGTCTTCTGACATGAATGCCTTTTTCCCCCCCAAGGAAAAAGATTTTCAACAGATTTTATCAACCTGCTTTCATTCTGCCTCACTTCCAACTCCCCCTCCCCTCTCCCAGCCCACCTGCACATCTGTGCCTCTTCCCGGCTGCCGAGCAAATCTGCTCACTTTGTAGAATTTGTTCTTCTGACTAGATGCAGTACCAGATTACTTTTTGCTACAAATATTTCAAGAGTTACCTGACAGGGCCACCTCCTCTTTCCACCAAACTGGGCATGCTTTTACATGTCTGGCCATCTGATTGTTTTGGCCCACCATAGCCTACACCTGTGATGACTCCTGTAGCCTCAACTGAAGTCCAAACTCCCCAGTGGCTCTGAAGCCCCTTAGGGAAGAGCCCTGGTGGTCCTCTCACTCCATATCTGAAGCCTCATTCTGCCCAGCACAGCCATAGTGGTCCCTTACCCACCTGCCCCTTCCAGGTTAGACACCATGGGGACAGCTCCTCCCAGGGCACTCAGACACCCTCACCCATCTGCTTGGGGGGAACATGGCAGATCAGCTCTTCTGTGCCAGCCCCACATACCTGGTAATGTGCCTTCCTGGACAGCAAAGGCTTGAAAGCTAAAATCCATCTTCCAATCTCATGTCCAGTGGGATTTTGATTCTAATCAGATGTACCTACTAGAGATCTGAATGCTGAATAGCTTGAGGGGGAGGGAGGCATAGAATAGAGCAGGAGTGAGGTGCTGGGCTCGGGGCTGTGTCCAGGAGCCAGCCTGCCTCACTACCCACCCTTCCAGGGCCTTCCCTGAAACATACAGGCACCTACTGTCCTGTAATAAATCCTTCCTGCATAAGGTAGCTGGGTGGCTTCTCACTGACCCCAATACGCCCATGCACTTGTCTTTCTCCAGCACTTAACGGGAGATGCATGGATGACCCACAGGGCCTGCCCACCACTGGGCACAAGCCAGCACCTGACAGGACAAACTCTGAACAGACAGCCACAGAAATCAGTGGGAAGAAAAACAGAAAGGCTGCCCTCAATTCCTCAATCACAGGGATAAAAGGTGGTAAAAATCAAAGACAATACTTATATCTGCACAAATTCACTCTGGTTACCCAAAGAAACCAACCTTCCAGAAGAAAATCATCATACTCTCAGGTGATAAGAAAAGCTGACCGGCTCGGCGCCTATAGCTCAACCAGCTAAGGCGCCAGCCACATACACCTAAGGTGGCAGGTTCGAATCCCCAGCCCGGACCCGCCAAAACAACAATGACAGCTGCAACCAAAAAATAGCCGGGCGTTGTGGTGGGCGCCTGTGGTCCCAGCTCCTTGGGAGGCAGAGGCAGGAGACTCGCTTGAGCCCAGGAGGTGGAGGGTGCTGTGAGCTGTAATGCCACGGCACTCTACCCAGGGGGACAGCTTGAGGCTCTGTCTCAAAAAAAAGAAAAGAAAAGAAAAAGTCCCTCACATAAATAAATGCTAGTGCACTTGAGAAATGCAGTCCCATCCCTGAGTAACATACGAGACCTGCCAGCCACACCTCGAACTCTTGTGGGCTCTACAAATCAGTTGTTCACAACAGAAAAGCCCTTGAAAGGTATAATATTTTCATGCCACACACCTCAGGCCACGCCTCACAAAGCCTCCTCACACCCCACACTACTGAGCAAGAGGAGAAACCCGGCAGCTCGTTGCAACCACCTTGAGGTGGCCACAGGTTGCCCAGGTGAACACGACAAACATAGGCTGAGGCAGGTCCTCTGGACTGAAGGCCCATGCCCCTCCACCTCCCTGAGCTTTTCTTCTCCTGGACACAAGGCAGTGAGCACATCGCCAACTACTCTTCCCTTCCTTCATTGGGAAGTGTTTTTCTTTTTTAGTCAGTTGCTCCCCTTCAGGAATGACATAGGAACTATATTCCCATGACGAAGACATTGTTACTGAAACATTTTCTATGCACTACTGCAGTGCTAGGTCCCATATTTTAACAAATAAGTGAAAAGTATAAATGTCAAAGCAGATGTACAGCTGCAAGCTCCACAGCTGTCACAACTCCCAAAATGGAGCTGTTTCTGAACTAACTTCTAGCAAGTAAAACTGAACACGAGAGCAAGAGGATGTGTAGCTCCCTTCACAAGTGCTGCTAGGTAATTCAGGGTCTCCCAGACTCTTCCCCAGGCATTTCAGAGGGTAGGGCGCACTGCTGCCTGTATCCGAGGGATCTAAGTTGCCTACTCCTTAGGAGAACCTAATCCCTCCCGCTCAATCCATGGAAAAACAGTCTTCCATGAAACCGTCCCTGGTGCCAAACGACTGGGGACTACGGATTTAAAGAACTCTGCTTGTATTCCATAATTTTCATGGCACATCCACATTTATAAAAGTTTGAATATAATCAACAATTTATAAAAGCTTAAATGTAATCTGTACTTTAAAAAACAAGTGGAGGGTTCCCAATGGCTAATCTCTGAGTGATAAGAATTACAGGTGATTTTAATTTTCTTTTTGTATTTTCAAAATTGTCTAAAACAATAGTTAAGGAAACTGCACCTTTTAGTCTGAAATGTAATGTATACAATCATTTCAAAGCAAAGTTTATATCCCTTCTTGCACACAGAAGGGAAAGTGTAGAGTTTCCATTTAGTTATATAAATTCACACGAACTTGCACAACTGCCTTTAAACAGCTGAACTATCTTCACCACACCTACTGCTGCAACAGATAAGGAGGCAAAAAAAGAAAAGAAATGAAATAAAAATGGTCGTTTAATCACTGAGATTCAGCTGAAGTGGCAGTTGAAGTTATCTACCATAAAATTATCATTGCCTATGAGATTTGGTTCAAACTATTAAGACAGGGAATCTGATTAATTGCCCCATCCTCCAACCGCTGGAAGATGCCCCCTGGGCAAGCGTCCTCACCTCATCCAGTGGGCTGTGGACATGGGCCTGTTACAATGGAATGCACATGACCAGTGTGGAGCCTTCCATGTGGGCAATAGCCTTCCATGTGGGGAGGGTTATGAGTGGGGTGCACAAGGCTGGCAATAACACCAGTCAACGTACACCTCTATCACCCAACACACTTTCCCGTCCTTGGTGGGATCTGTCACAGTCTCCACATTCTCACTCTAACCCTCTGCTTCAGACTTCCCTACATGCCAAAGAATCAGGGATTTCTCACCTGAGGATGTGGAATTGTGGCCAAAAGATAGTTGGAACTCAGTAGTCTTTGGAAGCAAAAGATATAAAAATGATGTTTTTAAAGTCTATGTTGTGAAAAGTTTTAAATGTCAAAACAGTATGCTGAACTCCCATGATCACCCAGCTTCAAAAGTGATCAGCTCAGGCCAGTCTGGTTTCCTCTACGGCCCCATCCCCACCCTTCAAGCTGTGCCTATACCAAGGGAAGAGGGAGAAAAGTGTGCAGGGGTGGAGGTGGCCTGCACACTGTCTAGGGTCTACATCTTGTCCTGGGTGACAGTTACCAACTCTCTGAGCCCCAGTTCCCTCATCCAGGAAGTGAGCCCCAGCCTCACAGAGCTGTGAGAGGAATACATGAAACAATCCTGTGGAATGCTCAGCTTGACGTCTGGCTCAACAGAGGCTCAATACATGTCAGCTCTCATTGCTGCTGTGATGACTGTCACTGCTCTGGGTCTCATCTTCCTAGATGTGTCCCCACTCCTTTTAATAGCTAGCAGAGTTTGGTTTCATGGTTTCAATTTGGGAGGAAAAAAAGAACATTCTGCTACTGTCTGAATGTTCATGCCTACCTCAAATTCATATGTTGAAACCGAATCGCCAAGGTGATGGTATGAGAAGGTGATTAGGGCATGAGGATAGAGCTCTCACGCATGGATCAGTCTCATAAAAGAGGCCCCAGAGAGCTGCCTCACCCCTCCCACCAGGTGAGAGCACAGTGAGAGGCTGCCTTTATGAGACACCAAATCGGTGATTATCTTGATCTTTGACTTTCCAGTCTCTAGAACTGTGAGAAGTAAGTATCTGTTGTTTATAAGCTATCCAGCCTATGATATTTTATTATAGCAGCCAGAATGGTTCAAGCCAGACACCACACAAAAAGGTATCACCACTACTGCTCCTGTGGTTCATGAATGCCTCTACTAAATGTTGCTATTGTTACTGCTATTGCTGTTATTACCAGTCCGATTACCTGTAATAATACTAGCCATTATCTTGACTATGTCAAGCACTGTGCCTAACTTATCTAGCTGAATCCTCACAGGTACCCTGCAAGGGAGATTCTGTCACTATTTCCACTTGACAGTTCAGAAAACACGGACCAAAGAATTTAAGGGACTTGCCTAAAATCACAGAGCTAACGAAATTCTGAGCCCAGATCTGCCTGACCAAAAGGCCTTCCACCACACCACTCCACACCTAAAATGCTCTTGGGGCTAAGATTTGATGAGAGGACCCACTCTTGCTCACCATGATGAAATTTATATTACAGATTCTAAAAGTTAAAAACTCTCAGTGAAAATAAGACTCTCTTTTCAAACAGCTAGCCGATGCTCCTTCAAATAAATATTTTTACCTCAATAACTGTGACTCTTAGCTTTTCAAATACGGTAGAACCTAGGTAAGTTGACCACCCAAGGGGCTATAACAAACTATAGGTACATGCAGAGCTGGTCAACATAAGGAACTAGGCCTACTATACTGATATGTACAAGTGGTACATGTCTGGTCTGTGAAAATGAGGTCAACTTAAGGAGGTGGCCGATGTAGGGAGATGGTCCACTACGTACAGGTGGTACATGTCTGGTCTGTGAAAATTAGGTCCACTTACAGGGGTGGTCAATGAGGGAGGTGGTCAGCTACAGAGATTCCACTGCATATGCCCTAAGTTTTTGATTGTGACGATTAAAGCCTTGTGGATCCTCAAACATATGCCTTCCTTTTTAAAGAGAAAGTCATAAAAGTGAAGTTTAAGCATCAGGGTACAACAGTAAAACATCACCTGGTTTCTGCCTGGCACATACTCTCCCTCATTTCTTTCTATAGGCAGATTTTTTTAAAGAAACCAACTAGTTGATCATATTTTTTAAAATTCCAAATTGTGGTCTTGTGTCTACAACAGATCATATTCAAATAAATGAGTATTTCTATACCTAGGACTTGTCTGTGGTAATGATGCTTCACTGAGTTACCATCAATTCTCCTGAGGAATGATTCTGCGTAGCACATTCTCTAAGGATTCTGTCCTTCCTGTAATTCCATGCAATACAGGAAGCTCGGCTGCCTGCAACTTGTTTGCCTAGGATCTGGAGGCCCACGAGTACATGGCCTGGCCAAGGAGGACGGTAGGACTGTCCTGCCCATACATGCACAAAAATGCCCAGGAGCTTGGAGGACTGAGAGGACAGAGACCAGCTATTCCTAGAGTCTGGGACTTCCCGGATCAAAATATTAATAATTTCAGAAGCACTTGTAGAGACTAATAAGAGTTAAGAAAACAAGGAAAAGCCGGACTTCACAACTGAAACCACGAAACAGCAGCAACAACCAAGTACCACAGATACACACGCTCACAAACAGTCCTACTGTCTTTTATCACACCACCATTTTGAAAGGAAGAAAGTTTAAAAACAGAAGCATAGAAAGACCAGAGGCTCAGAGTAAAACACAATTCTTTCTTAAAAAAAAACAGCTAAACTTTCAGGTAACGAGAAACACACACAGAGAGTGGAAGGTAGACAAACACACAAAACATCCTCCATATTTTTCCTCACTTCCTGCAAATACGTGCTCCTTGTTGAAGACCACAGGAGGTCACTAAAGAAGCACTAAACTAGCTCTGGAAATCCTCCCCACCCTTCCCTCCCTGGGAGCCCATCTCAGCCCGTCCCCAATTCCCAGGCCTCCAACACTCCCTAGTAGCTCCAATGAAGCACCTCCTTCCTAACCACTGCCTGAGTGCCAGCAGCATTCTCTGCACATCCTGCAAATCCCAGATGGAATTTCTGCAAATTTTGGAATTTCCTTATGAATAAACTTTTATTTCCTCCAAAAATTTTTTCCTCCAAATGTTATAAGGCAGTGGTTCTCAGTCTTCCTAATGCTGCAATGTATTTTCATTGTTAAATCAGGGTCGTGACCCACAGGTTGAGAACCGTAATCAGGTCCTATTGTATTTAGGCAAAGAGACTTCAGGAGCCTAAATACTGTCTCCCACGTATGAGAAAAGGAAAGAAAAATAAACACTTTATTAAAATAACATTAAAACTGGAACAATTCCCAGAGAATATGAGTTTACTAATATGGGAAATTACTCTACAAATGAACAAAACTACTTCTTGCATTTTAAATCAGTTATGCAAGAAAAGTCTGAGAACTTTCCTAGAAATAATTCATTTTCTGACATAATAGAAGTTGATATATAACCTTCTTCCAATAAATCAGTTAGAGAGGGGTGTGTGCATGATAAAAGCCAAACCCTTCTAGGTAATAAGTAGCCATGAATTTGATGACTTTAGAACAGAAGATATTAGTAACTGACACAGTTACTGACACACTATATAATTTACTATACAAGACAGTGCAGTCATGAACTCCTAAGAAAAACAGAAAAAGATATATAACACTTAGATATTTTAATTAGCAGGAAGCCCCTTTTTAATCTATGCAGGATCTAAGTTTTTTAAACTTAAAAGCCAACATGCATAGGTTCCCTACTTTCTTTGTTAGTGTTAATGTAAAGGTCTGCATCTCACCTCTCCTCCATGAGATATTTGAAAGCACAAAAGTTATACCTCTTTAACAAGCACCTAGCACAGGCCTGACACAGAGTAGGTATTTAATACATGTTTGTAGACAGTGGGGAAAAGGCCAACAGGAGGATGAATCTGATGCCATCTTAGTCCTTCTATATTTCTCCCATTTAACACCATTGCAATGGGGTGCGTGGCAAGCCCAGCCAGACACTTAGGGCTGGCTGGGGTAAGCGCCCAGGCTTGATCAATAGGCTCATTTCACATCTACACCTGCCCACTCAGCTTCCCACTGAGAATGTGGCAGGCAACACAGACACTGTCACGTAAAAAGAGAACTGTAAGGAAAACAAAACCTTCTTGCCTTTTCATCCTGGTACAGCTTGTTCACACTCTCCAGCTGAAAGTTGTGGCTGGACTGGATTTTGTCGAGCTGCTCCCGCTGCTTTTCCAACTCTCCTTGGAACTCATTCTTTTTCAGCTCCACCGCGCCTCTCTCTGCAGCTGCCCTGCGGACCCTGCCTTCCAGCTCCAGGATCCGCGTCTACAAGGAGACCACAGTGTCAGGGCCAATGCCAAGCACCCCCAAAGACTGGACCACCTGAGCTTCCCCAACAGAGACCATACCAGGGCCCAAGGCCAGCACTCAGCCTCACACCAGTGATGTGTGCCCAAGGTTCCACGTTTTAAGTCAATTGTACCGAAGCTAGAACAGGTTTTTCTAGAGAAATTGGTGCTATGACTGAAGGAACGCACTTTGAGCTCGCCACCACGCCACTCATGGTGTTCCCAGAGGTTTAAATGAGATAAACACACAGAACGCCTCACGGTTTACCTGACATGCGGTGCTGATCCAATAGTTAGCACCTCCTGCCTACTATCAAAGCCCCTAACAACTCCTCAGACTCTGACAACACATTTAGTTCTCCACCTCTGGACACCCAGACCTCATCTGCCCAGAGAGCAGGGGCTCTGGTGGAGGACCCAGCACAGGGACTCCAACCCTGAGTGTGCAGGCATGAGAGCAGGACAACAGACAGACAGGATGGAGTTCCATGGCCGAGAGCCCACGTGGGTTGGAATCCCTGCTGCACCTGTATTTTGCCTCTCTGTGCCTCAGTTTAACCACCTGCGAAATGAGGAAAGTAAAGTCTCAATCTTATAGATTTGTAAGTGCACATTTGTAAAGTGCACATTAAAGAGAAATCACTCTGACATCTATTAAAATAGTAAGAAAGACTTTATCAAAGACTAACATTGGCTCGGCACCCATAGCACAGTGGTTATGGCACCAGCCACATGCACCAAGGCTGAAGCCTGGCCGGGGCCAGTTAAACAACAATGACAACTGCAACAAGAAGATACCTGGGCGTTGTGGTGGGCGCCTGTAGTCCTAGCTACTTAGGAGGCTGAGGCAAGAGAACTGCTTAAGCCCAAGAGTATGAGGTTGCTGTGAGCTGTGACACCACAGCACTCTACCAAGGGCGACATAGTGAGACTCTGTCATAAATAAATAAATAAATACTAATGCAACAGCAGTCATGATCACTGAGTCATAGAAACGCATGAAGGGCTATCTCCACAGCAAATCTAAACAGTCAAAAGTAGGGGTCCTCAAACTTTTTAAACAGCGGGCCAGTTCACTGTCCCTCAGACCGTTGGAGGGCCGGACTGTGGGCCCCAGGATGAATCGGCTGCTAAGCAGGACAGGCAGTGGCGGCAAAAACACCCAGCAGGCCAGATAAATGTCCTAGGTGGGCTGCATTTGGCCCGCAGGCCGTAGTTTGAGGACCCCTGGTCAAAAGGTTCCTTTCCCACCTGAATCAGAGCTGATGTGGACTCTGGCCCAGGTCTGGATGGAGGGGATGTGCAGAGCCTTTCAAGCATGTGCATTAAGTACCACACCTCAGCAGAAAACAAACAGCACACCCTGCCTCATCACCCTGTGACTTTAACTTCTTTATGGCATCCATACAAACTAAACAAACAAAACACCTGAAGATCCACGCTCCGCGAGCTTGCAATCCAATAGTTGAAGCCTAGGATGATGACAGAGGCCACCAGGGCAGCCAGTAGAAGGGGCGGTGACTTCATGCCTCGACGCCCGTTTCCCAGTCCCATCATCTCAAAAGCAGGGCTGAGAACCTGCCGAATAAAAACAAACACTCATCATCACACATACGTTAATATTTAGGCTTAAGGAATGAGGTTACTAAACATTTTTAACATTTATCTTTAGACAAATACAAGTGATGACGCTATGATTAACTTTTTACGTGCAAGGTGCATATAATCTTTGTGTTCCAAAACTTTAGATGCAGTACGTACTGAGAAAGACATGAGATACATGGAAAAATGTTAAGGCCTCTTTCAGAGACTCTGGCACAGTTGTCATTTGAATGAAGATGTGTGTGCTTATTCTCTTATGCATTTTCACTACCTTGCAGGTTAACAGACGCATGTAAAATGTTTAGGAAGTTTTATGGATTATAGCATATTGTGTATTTTCTGCTGTAGCAGGAGGTTTCTTATACATAAAGGCACAGTTGTACCTACTATCTTATTTCCTGAAAGTATCTAATAAGGCTGGTGGACTACCTAGGAGCTGTAACTTTAGATTTTTTTCAGTTGACTTTGTAAGTTTATCAACATTGGCTGTCAAGATTAACATCATTCCAACATGGTGTGAGTTAGGTTTCGATTTTAATTTCTTAAAATTAAGAAATTTCTTTTTTAATTTCTTTTTAATTAAATCATAAACATATAGATCATGTATACATTAATGCATTTATGGGGTACAGTGTGCTGATTTCATATAGAATTAGGAACACTTACATCATACCGGTTAATATATACCTCATCTCATTTACTTAATTATTGTGTTAAGACAT
The DNA here is from genome assembly GCF_000181295.1 of Otolemur garnettii. NCBI lineage: Eukaryota > Metazoa > Chordata > Mammalia > Primates > Galagidae > Otolemur > Otolemur garnettii. Next base: position 43,648,553 of record NW_003852401.1, read on the forward strand.
TTATACTCTATACTAATAGATCCAGTATGCACCCTTGCATTATGCACCACAGGTATGATCCTGAGTTTCATGAGTTGCAATATTTTGAGTAATTACCATCCTCTGTATTAGGCAGCTGTATCAAATAGATGTCCAAATTGTGTGTTAGAGGCCATAAAATAGCCCTAAGCAGAAAAAAAAATAAATAAGGCTTAATACTAACATTGCCATCCCTGAAACAGGCCACATCAACATCACGCCCACTAGGCCAGGCGGCCTGTCAGGGAGCATGGACTCCTCAAGCTGTGGAAGGAGCTCGTGGGCAGCACACACAGAGCGCAGGTCCGTGTGTCCTGGAGGTGCAGCCAGCTCCCAGGACAGACTGAGAGGGCAGGCACTGGCCCAAACGCCACCATGGACTAGCCTGAGACCTCGGGCAAGGGTATCATACTACTCACCTTTACAACATAGTTAGAGAATTAATCATTTATTACAATACTGTTTCCACATCAACTTGGAAAGAAAACATTTCTCATTATTCCCTAGAGAGGACTTTTTGATTCCTAACAAGTGAGGTTTTCTTTTTTTTTCCTTTTACCCTTGGACAAAGTTCCAGTGACATCCAATTAAAGAGTTTCTTAATAAGCATTTCTCAAGCAAAGCAGGAAACCCATTCTGGAGGTGAATGCGAGCTCCCCCCATTTAAGTCACTGTTCAGGCAAGGCCTGAAGTGACTCTTCCTTCACACACATGGTACAATGCACAAAAATACGGCTTAGAAGAAAGGTGCTATAAATTTCGTTCACAGACTTCAGCTCCTAATCAGGTCTGGCCGGATGCTAGCAGTGTGCCAAGAACAAGGAACGCTGACTTTTCCAAATGTCTTTTGCTCAGCCAGATAAAATAGAACCTTATCAGAGGGGGAGGGGGCACTGAAGAACTGATCTCAGAGGACAGAGCGCTTTTTGTGCCAGGTGTGGCTGGCAAAGGGTGGGGGCAGGGGAAGACCACCAGGGACTCACCTGCAAGACAAAATTCTCATAAGTGAGAACGTATGAGAGCTGATTGGCACCCTATGGTTTTCAAAAGTTTGTAATCAAGAGAGATCTTTAATAGCTAGCTACTGCTGTGAAGGCCTGAGTAGGGATAAATCAGCAATCTAGGCAAATCATCTACTACACCACCAGAATTACTACAAGTGGAACTGATGACGGACGGAGTTTGAACTCCATGCATGCCTTACTCACCACAGCTTCAGGTCTCTCAGAATGAAAAGAGGAAAAATTGTTTTGTTTTGTTTTGTTTTGTTTTTGAGACAGAGCCTCAAGCTGTCACCCTGGGTAGAGTGCAGTATCATCACAGCTCACAGCAACCTCCAACTCCTGGGCCCAAGTGAGTCTCCTGCCTCCACCTCCCAAGTAGT